>NC_056742.1:142533039-142653039 GCF_019279795.1 Protopterus annectens | reverse complement strand
CAGCAGAGAGTCTTCTCCCTGTCATCATAGATTGTCAGGTAGGAGCTGCCCTCTCCAAAGCAAAAAACACAGCATCAATGGGACTGGAAGGTGTCCCGGGCTGCGTCCTACAGGAGCTCCAAGAGGAGATATAACCTCATATTAGGCTACTGTTCAGTCTCAGCCTTTCCACAGGTTATGTACCCATGGAATGGTGTACAGCAACAGTGGTCCCACTCCACAAAGGTGGAGCCTCAACGAACCATGGAAACTATCGCCCCATAAGCCTGACTAGCCTAGTCTGCAAGGCCATGGAGCGGATCATCATGGGACTCATAAACAAAGACATTAGGGACCTACAGACGCTAGATCCTACACAATATGTCTTTGTTAAAGGCAGATCCTGCCTCTTGAACCTAGTAGAATTCTTCGAAACAGTTACCAAGGCCATAAATGAAGGGAAGGTAGTCCACACTGCCTACCTGGACCTCGCAAAAGCCTTTGACACCATACCCCACTCTGGCATCATAGATAAGCTTTCCAGCCTAAATATCAACCCCTATGTCATAAGATGGGTTGCAGACTGGCTCAAGGACAGAACCCACATGGTCAGAATTGCAGGAGCTATGTCAGACTCTAAACCTGTTACAAGTGGCATCCCACAAGGCTCGGTCCTGGGACCGGTCTTGTTCGGTATATATTTTTCAGAGGTACAGGCCAACATGGGAGGACTATGGCTGACCAAGTTTGCAGACGACTGCAAACTGGGTGCCATAATCGACTCTCCAGCTGACACAGGCATCCTCCAAAAGGGTCTCACAGAGACGGACAACTGGTGCCAAAGCCATGGCCTGAAACTAAACGCCAAGAAGTGTATAGTCATACCCTTTGGAAAAAGCAAAGTGCCCACAAACTACCATATAGGCGATAATCCATTAAGTATGGAGGAAGTAATTAGGGACCTGGGAACCCAAGTTGATAGTAATCTCTCCTTTGACAACCATGTTGCCAAAGTGGTTAGAAAGACCTTCTATATAGCCCACCTCATCATGAAAGGGTTCACATCTAGATCCAAGGAGGTCATTGTGCCCCTTTACTCATCCCTCATCAGGCCCATAATTGAATACAATGCCCCGTTTGGGATGTACCTTACCCGTCACCTGCAGCAACTGGAGAGACCACAAAAGTACCTCACCAAGAGGATCAAGGGTCTCAAACAGATGATCTATGCTGCCAGGTTAAAGAAACTCCAGCTCTACTCAATTGCATACCGCCTACTTAGAGGCGATTTGTGCCTGACTTATAAAGCCATGTCCAACCCAGAGTTAATGGACATGCTCCACCTCAAAAAATCCAAATCTACTAGAGCTACGCGCTCAAGGGATTTGAATCTCAACACAGAAATTAATAGGACATGCTGGAGAGACAGATTCTTGACCCAGAGGCTCCCAGTACTCTGGAATAGAATCCCAGTCCATATCAGGCAGAGCCCCTCGCTGACTCTCTTCAAGAGAAATATTGACGAGTGGATGGGAGATCGTAAGTTCACTCTGTGGATCACTTCTGTATCACTACTAGACAAAGGCTCAATAAAGTAACCAAAAAAAGGGCACAGTAAAACCCATTTTTTAAGGGGTGGCGTAAGCCAAATACATTCTGGCTAGGCTGATAAATGTCCTAGGGCATATAGACAAATTGTTGGTGATATTTGCGTGGTTTATTTAGTATTGTGAATCTAGGTTTTGTGAATGTTAATGTTATTTGTGATGAAATGTTTGGTATTCATGGATCTGTGCATTTTTTGTTATGTTAAGCAGTTCATAAGTGAAGGGAAACACGTCATATCTATCGCTTAACATTTTGTATTTTGTAATTCAGCATTGTATTTGACTGAATTTCAGTATTCTGAAATTCAGTCAAACGAGTTTTCATTATTTTGAACATTCGGGATTGTGGACTCAGTCAAATGAATTTCAGTATTTTCAGTTTTCAGTCATGTGAAGTGGATCCACACAAATATATATGGTTTACCTTTACATTGTTGAAAATCAAAATATCGATCGTCTTGTTGTGCGAACCGAAAGGACGAATTATGAATGTCGAACATCACTGGAGTTCGAAAATCAGCAAATCGAACAGCAGATTTCAAACTACAATATCGAACACACAATGTAATGCAGGGGGCAAGCCCCCCTGCACCCCCCATGTGGGGGGCTGCACTCACCACCACCCCCCTATTTTAATATACTAACTCCAAGATCGTACTACAGTGGAGAAAGGGTCGATTTCTCGATCCCCACTATAGTGCAATCTGCACCCAAAATGCCGAATCTGCAATGAGTGAATGCACAGCGACATTCGCTCATTGCTCATTCGAAGCATTTTTTTTCAACTTTTCGGAACTTATGGCATTCTCCCATGTGCAGAATGCACATATAATGGTAAACCATATATCTATATATATATATATATATATATATATATATATATATATATATACACACACACACACACACACACACATATATATATATATATATATATATATATATATATATATATATATATATATATATATATATATAGAGAGAGAGAGAGAGATATCTATATATATATATATATATATATATATATATATATACACATGCATATATATATATATATATATATATATATATATATATATATATATATACACACACACACACACACACACACTATATATATATATATATATATATATATATATATATATATATATATATATATATAATCATACCTCTCAATCTGGAAACATCAAAAATCTGGACAAAGGCCAATGAAAAATAGGTACAAATCGGTATGCTGATTAACATTAAATTTGCATACATAATTATATAACCCTGCCCACTCCGGTGGAATTTTGGGATACCAACTTTCAAATGCAAACTGAAAACAGACTACCAAAATATGGCCCCCGAGACCTTTTTTTTTAAATGTGTAACAATGATGTTCACTGGGTATGGAGAAGATGAAGTACCTTAGGATTTTGTTTTTGGTGACTTGCAATATGTGGGTTTTGTGGTAAAAGTAGGGCATTACTGTTTGGCAATGTTCTAATCTTAGCAAAAAATAGTTTATAGTATAGCATATAGTTTGCTAGGCCCTCCAAAAGTCATTCTCCATGGCCTACTGATCAGTGGGATAGCTAGAGTTTGTGTTGCACGGGTCTGTCTTTCAGTTTGCTTAGATGCCCTTTCCCCCTCACAAAGCCATGGTCAAATGGGGCCCCCCATACACAGCCCTCCCCTCTGCAGCGATTCCAATGTCCCATTCCTTGGCTATTTCGCCTCATTTACTGTAAACACTATAATGTGCATATGCTTTACTTCTACAATGATTATTTGGATTTCATTTAAAACTTTTATTTAATATTTTATAGCACTAACACAACAGACATCGCTAAACAAAGCAATACAGTCTCACAATGAAAATAGACTTAGCATTAAAACTTCTCTGCCCTTGAAACTCACATTCGTTGAAACAGCATTGAAACCCACATTCAAAGAAAATACATCTGGTTGTGGCGGATAAAGATTATCTTTGGGCTATTTTCAAATCATAGGTCCCTTGCACATGAAATATACATGTGTTCTTTGATACACCTTCCTGATTGTATTAAATTATATTCCTTGTATAATACAGCACACTTTTGAGCGAGTTTTGAATTTATTGTTTCAAAAATTTTTCCAGTAAGCAATGAAACAAAATGCATGAACCAATAATGACAAAACTGCCCAGTTCAGAACATTTCCATCATAAAAGTCTACTCAGACTTCTACAATCCACCAGTATCAGTAAATATGCTCAATCTCTGCTGAAGTAAAAGTCATCTAAATAGTTCTACATTAAAGAGATCTGTAACTAATGAAGAGGTTGCTGCTAGCAAACAACTTTATATTTCATTGTTTCATCTACAAATAAAGTGCCTGTTGTCCTTGAGGAATAAATTGCCTATGTTATAGTAAACAAATGATAATGCTAGTAATATTGCAATAGGGAATGGATGGCATTGGCAAACTGATAACAAGTTCATAGTTACTAGGTATCTCTGCCAAAGAGGACATTCTCAGAACTGCAGCATCCACCCCCCTTTAAAAGTACAACACAGTACAGTATCAGCAATCTAGCTACATCATGTGGGAGTAGAACCCACAGCCTTCTGCATCAGAAGCAAGTGTTCTGCCTTTTGTGCTACTGACAACAAACACAAACAAACATGGCATAAGCAACACTAAACTTCTCTCCCCCTGAATAACTATGCATAACAAGAAATCTGGAAAAAGCCAAAATTTTTAGGGGGAAACAAAGGCCCAAAACCAGAGACACATTTTAAACATTGCTTGTATAAACTTAGAAAAGATGGTAGAATAAAATGATTTGTGTTACTATGCATTTCCTGAAAGATAGGAAAACTGAAACTTAAATGGCTATCATTATTTAGTGAATTCAGTTCTCATTGATTTGAGAGAAAAACACAAATCTTAAGAGGAACAGATCAGAAGTATGAGCCAAACATTCCAAGCAAAGTTCTTGAATCACACGTAGTGGTGGTATGGGTAGAGAATTTAGGCTCTTGCTCCATTTGCTGAAGATACAGAGTTTGAGTCTGAGCAACTCTAACCACCAATTATACCTAACTGGGGTATTTTACACAAACACACACAGTCCCAGTATAAATGGAGCAGGAGCACACACACAGCCAAGTGTCCCATTATAAATGGAGCAGGAGCGCACACAGTGTCTCAGTATAAATGGAGCAGGAGCGCACACACAGCCAAGTGTCCCAGTATAAATGGAGCAGGAGTGCACACACAGCCAAGTGTCCCAGTATAAATGGAGCAGGAGCACACACACAGCCAAGTGTCCCAGTATAAATGGAGCAGGAGCACACACACAGCCAAGTGTCCCAGTATAAATGGAGGAAGAATGCACACACAGCCAAGTGTCCCATTATAAATGGAGCAGGAGCGCACACAGTGTCCCAGTATAAATGGAGCAGGAGCGCACACACAGCCAAGTGTCCCAGTATAAATGGAGCAGGAGTGCACACACAGCCAAGTGTCCCAGTATAAATGGAGCAGGAGCACACACACACAGCCAAGTGTCCCAGTATAAATGGAGCAGGAGCACACACACAGCCAAGTGTCCCAGTATAAATGGAGCAGGAGCGCACACAGTGTTCCAGTATAAATGGAGCAGGAGCGCACACACAGCCAAGTGTCCCAGTATAAATGGAGCAGGAGTGCACACACAGCCAAGTGTCCCAGTATAAATGGAGCAGGAGCACACACACAGCCAAGTGTCCCAGTATAAATGGAGCAGGAGCACACACACAGCCAAGTGTCCCAGTATAAATGGAGCAGGAGTGCACACACAGCCAAGTTTCCCAGTATAAATGGAGCAGGAGCACACACACAGCCAAGTGTCCCAGTATAAATCGAGCAGGAGCACACACACAGCCAAGTGTCCCAGTATAAATAGAGCAGGAGCGCACACAGTGTCCCAGTATAAATGGAGCAGGAGCGCACACACAGCCAAGTGTCCCAGTATAAATGGAGCAGGAGTGCACACACAGCCAAGTGTCCCAGTATAAATGGAGCAGGAGTACACACACAGCCAAGTGTCCCAGTATAAATGGAGCAGGAGTGCACAGATAGCCAAGTGTCCCAGTATAAATGGAGCAGGAGGACACACACACACACTTAAGTAGATTTCACTTAACGTGAACTAAGTATCTGCTGAGTGTTTTTTCATTTAGAGCACAATTTCTCTCAGTTAGAGCACACTGAACTAAGTATCTAGCATTTCTCTCGGTTAGAGCACACTGAACTAAGTATCTGCTGTTTGTCTCGGACATTGTTTCAGTTACAGCACACACACTTAAAAGTCAAATAAGACTTACCTGGTGAAATGTAGACTGCTGTTTCAGACAGAATTACATGAACTTCTCGCACATATGAATAACGTGGACCTGTTTGCCCTGCAACAAGTTAAATTATGCCTCAGCAGCTGACGTCATCACGTGCAGGAAAACCCCAGAAATAAAAGAGGCCACTTGGGAGTTCGCAGCACCCCGATATTTTGCCCTCCAAACCGGTATTTAACGTGGAATTCAGTACAGTTGAGAGGTATGATGTTTTTATATATACATATATATATATATATATATATATATATATATATATATATATATATACATATATATATATATATATATATATATACATACATACACACATACATATATTGGTTTACTTTCTCACCCAGCAGGGAATCACCAGCAGTGCATTACTTTATGCAAGTTTGAAATCTTTCAGAGAAAGGCCTAAACTTTTACTGTGTATTTAAGTATCACTCAAGTCAAGAGACAGTTTAACCAATGAAAAAAACACGTGAAATGTGAAGCTGAGATAAATATTTTAAATGTCTGTCACATAGAACAAAAATACCAGGCCGAACAGGTTTCGTAAAACAGTTAACAATTAACTTGAGACAGTGACAGAATAAGAAAATGTGAATTAATATACATTTTCTTAATTAAAAGAAGCCATAACTCTAATTAGTATAAGTGCAAGTCACCACATTCACCACTTCCATTAGCCCTATCAAAAATGTTTCATGCTAAATAATAGTCTTGATTGAGTAGTCTTACCTATCATTTCTGACATGAACAATACCGTGAAAATACTACCCTGGCCAAAATAATATTTAATTAATTTCCTCTCCAAAATGCCAGAGCCAGAGTCAGCAAGCAACCACCAATAAAGTGAACATCCGATTTCATGGTCATTTTGCCTAACACACACACACACACACACACACACACACACACACACACACACACACACACACACACACACACACACACACACACACACACACAGTGAAATGAGGTCAAGATTGTCAAACTGAAGAGTGCTTATTAAAATGAATGCTCTCAACGTTCTTAGTACTTACAATGTGTACAGACTGTAATGTACAGTACTCAGGGCATGTATACAGACATGTAAAACCATTTATATATTCTCCCTGCATGATTATGTGGAAAGTACTTGTACTTTGATTTTATATCACAAACACACACAAGCATTTCTCTAACAGGTGGTCTGGTACATTTTTCCATTACTGACCTTAAGTAGTAATAAAGTACTGGACTAAACTATTTTACTGCATTTCCTTCAAGTAAATAAACGCAAATCAGTTTTGCTGGCACAAATTCTATAAAGTGAGGCTTTACAGACCTTTGAACTCTGCAATTAAATAACACTAGTGATGTGGATTTGTAGAAGCTTAGTTCAATAGTATTTAAAAGTAGAATCTTATGGGGACTTTTGGGAAAGGGTAGTTGTTTCCTAGATCAAGTCTGATCCATCCCTGAAATACTGTCAAATTGTGGTGAACAAAGAAAGACATAGGCAAGCGGGGGGGGGGGGGGGACTGATCTTATCCTGAGTCCATGGTAAAGTGGCCTATGAGACAAGTGTAAAAATGTCTACTTAAATTAAAATCATTTGGGTTAGACTAGTCATTTTAAACCCACTGTAATGCAGAACAAGTATAAAATACTGTACTTAAATGTTGTGAACAAACACTATTACACCTTGGAAAAGACCGTACCAAGGGCATCCCATTTGAAGGCTGGCTCAGAGGATGGGGTAGAAATTTAGAAACAAGGTACTGTGCCAATTATGTATTTAAAATACAAATCTTCTTACTTCAGAATGCCCACTGCCTAACAGAATGATTTAATGCAAAGTTTACAGGGGATGCTGCAGATAAGATAGTGACTTGATAACCATCCTTCCAGCTGTCTTAAACCAAAACCACCACAGTTTTTATACTTTAATGGTGCAAAGACTATGTTGCAACAATAAGTACAGCTTGACTGGAAGCAGGTTACTTGCCTTTAATTCTGAATATTAAACAAGAAGTTTATTAATCTCATACAGTATGTGACAAATAAGTTTATTGTTTAACATTCAGAATTAAAGGCAAGTAACGTGCATCCAGTCAAACTGTACTTATTGTTACAACTACTTAGCGATCTTAATATTCTTATGAAGGTGCGCAAGTACTCTGGCCCAGGCAATCATTACAGAAAGCTCCTACCTATTAGGGAGCTGCTGGCAAACCTGTTGCATTGAATTCACATAACTTTCAAACCACTTTTCACCAGACAATGAATCCAAAATTGTAATGCATTCTGAACCTACTAGATATCCATGGTATCAACACAGACAGGTTAACATATCTAGCCACCAGAATTCACACGGGAAAGGGAAAACAAGCAGCTGCACAGCTGCAAACATGGAAACTACATTGAATCAATTGCAGACATGGACGTCTCAGTCTTTTCTTTTTTAATACTGGGGAGCTGCTTCACCGTAAAAGTAGAAAAATGTATTTAATCTTTCCAAACACAATGCAGGAGGCAGACAGTGATCAAAATACAAAAACTATGGGGGGGTCTCACACCCCCTTGCCCTACAGTTCCGGTGCCTATGATCAGCATACAGTGGCAATTTTAAATAAGACTGGTCAAATGCAGGCATGATTATGCCCAAATTGATTAGCTTTTAACTCCTAGCACTGAACTCTGTTGTGCAGTTGTTTGTCTTTTCAAAAAATTCATTACCTATTCTAAGTACAGTTTCTGCAGAAAGGTTAAAAATCATAACGTTCCCCAACTTCCTGAGAAAAAACCCTCATTAGTAAGTAAAGTGTTCTGCAAAGTCTTTACTAAGATCAATAAAGTATACCCAATGAGCTGCATAATATTCATATTTCTAAAGACAGAGTTAGACAACATCCAGATAACACAGCATCTAGATAATACTTGCAGTATTTCTACTTGCCATATCTTCCAACTGCCCAGATTTTCACAGAATATCCAGATTTGTGTCTCATATTTAAGGTTTGTTCCTCATAAAATTTGTGGTTTTCTGGCAAATCATTAAGGATTGAATTCATTAAATGACAGATATCTGAGTTTCAGACTTCATATCATTCAGAAAAATTCACATTAATACAAACTCGTAACTGTACAAGAGCACATTTTAAAATCTGTCCCTATTTTGGGACCCATGTCCCCCCATTATTTTTGGCTTTGTCCGTATTTCTTGTTCTAAGAGGTTGAGAGGTATGCTACTTGCCTAAAGCTATGCTGCTGGTCTAAAAGCAGCGCAGACTTATTAAGGCAAGCTTGTACTTACCCTTCATAACTAGTTTAGCAAGATAGTAAAGTGGTGGGAGAATGGACCTTTACTTTTTTCATTTATTTTATTTGGTGCATGGAACTTGGTGATTGTGCTCCAATATCAGATAAAAGACAAGTTAGTTAAGAGCTTCTGTAGCACGAAAGCCAGTCATAACAAATACTAAGCACCTCCTTGCTTAGCTTGTTAAGGTCGGGGTCTCACTCTAGGCAGTCAGGTGGTACTGACCTGCAAACAGCAGCAGAATAAAAAAATTTATTTTTCTGCCTGCTGTCTGTATCAGTAATGCATCCCTGCCTTGTTCTGATAAACTTAGAAAGTTGCTAGAATAGCAGGGTTTGTGTTAGCCTTTATTTTCCAAAGGATAAAAAGTCTGAAACTCAAATGTATGTCATTATTAATGCCTTCTGTGATGCCCCAACACTGGACCAGTAATCAAGGAGTCTCAATCCTCACCACTAGCACTAGTGAGGGACATACATCAAGAGTATGACAAGTACACACACAGTATTTCCAGATGCAGCTCTCTGCATCAAGTGCAGTTTCTATTAAGAGCACACAGAGACCACAGTCAGTCCGGGGTTGGTTCCCCCTCTTTCTCCAGATCCCTAATAAGACTCCCCACTGGCACAGCTGTAGAGTTGAGATCTCTGCTGACTGGCGAAGCCAAGACCTCCAGCACCCTCTCTGTCCAACCAGTACTTTGGGTGTCTGCCAAGTAGCTGACACACACACTCTTTGAGGCTTGTATATACACATAAACATGTGAGAAAGGCTAGCACAGGTGTACTAGCTATGCCCCCTATTGGCCAGACTATAAGGTAGTTATCATTGCCACCAGCCAGCTCCTTATCAGCTACTTTAAGGTCCTTAACAAAGGGTGTCTAATCGTACTGTCTAATGTTACTATCAATACAAATGGCAGTTTGACCAAGGCTATTGGGAGTGGTCCATGGGTCTATATCATATGAGCGAATCACACAAATTGCGAACACTCATAATATCGAACGTACTGGACCTTGAAGGGTTTTTTCTGAGATCGTGGTATAGTGAAGAATAGGATATTTGCCCTTTCCTCACTGTAGTGCGATCTTGGAGTTGGAATATATATTTAGCAGGGGGTGTGGGGGGAGCAGCCTCCCACAATAGAAAGTTCGAGGTCCGGTACGTTCGATATTATGAGTGTTCGTAATTTGTGCAATTTGCTCATATGATATAGACCCATGGTCCACAGTGTCACCAAATAAATAAGCAAGTACTTTGTCTATTCTGATCCTCCCACTCCTCACAAGAACAATTTCAGTCTAATCAGGGCCTGCCCTTTTCATTGTACTACTGGTTATCCACCACTTTTTCTGGTCTGTTCTGTCTTCCCCCTCCCCCACAAGACCTATTACAGCCTAACCTAGCTTGCTTAAGCTACAAGAACAATTTTTAAAATTCCCTTGGTGTAGCTTGTCTCGTTGGATGGAGTGCTCATACCTAAGGTTATTTTTCACATTTGTTTCTCTTTATTTGTAAAATGTATTGATGCTGATTTGCGGCATTGTAAAGTGTAATGAAGCCAGACATGTATTTTTATGGGAGACAGTATTTTCAGTACTTCTGTGTGCACTTGAAACTGTTTACCTAGCCATTGTATTAGTGTGGCTCAGATACTGTACTTACTAGAGTATAGACTTGTTAGAACTGTGTTACTTGTGTAGTGCATTTATTATTGGAATATTTATTTGTTGTTCACTTTATTATTGCATTTTTTTAAAAAATGTCTAGTTATTAGTGTGTACAGTTCCTCACCTATTGATTTAGAATGTGTTATACCACTTAATTTGTATCAGTATTCCTACATCTGTTCTTAAAATCTTAGCAGTCCATGCTGCACTTCTCTGCTTGTAATATGTACAGTATTGCACTGACTACTATGTGTTAGTTCTGTAAATGTTATTTTCTATTTTCACTTTCTGATATATATTTGCAACTGCATTAATCTGTTGAATGTGATAACTGACAAAACTTGCCTTAATTTTCACATTATCACAAGCTGAGGCATTTATCTGTGTATAGATTACCTAGTTTTTTTTTCTTTTTATCTTTCCACTCCTTTGTTAGAAGCTTTGTTTCTTTTGCATTTTTTCTTATCAGGAATTGCAGTATTTTGTGTTAATATTGATTATTTTTCTTCCCAGCTTCTCCTTTTAATCTACATTCCCTGGATCCCCACCAAGCCAAGTTCGATCTATTGCCCTGCAGTGCTCTTTAACAGAACCGGGCAACCTTAGGATGAGTGTTATTTTCAAAATATACAGAAATTATGTTTTATCCTCTAGACAAAATTAATTGCCAGCCCTTGTTTAATTTCTGTTTTTAAGTAAAGCACTCCATCACAGATGTTAGTTTGCCCCCTCTGCATACTGTACTTCCTAACAGCAGTCTCCCTTTGCAAGCTGTTTCAACTATTTGAAAGCCCTGCTGTTTTTCGGTATTACTAAACCCTTTGTCCTACAAATTGTGGTCTTTCTAAATCCCACATAATCCTGGTTACAAGTGTTTTTTATTTTATTTCAAAAGAAAGGTATGCAAAACAAGTGAGTCCAAAGTACCTACTAATTTTCCTGATTGTTTCAGGACATTACCTGCCCCCCCCTCCCATTCTGCACTTCTAACTGCAATCTGTGTTTATATGCTGTACTATTTGTATGCTCTGCTGTTTTTCTACTTCTAGTAAACCTTTTCTGTTATAAATTCTTGTCTTCCTAATTTCCACATAA
This sequence comes from Protopterus annectens, assembly GCF_019279795.1. Taxonomy (NCBI): domain Eukaryota; kingdom Metazoa; phylum Chordata; order Ceratodontiformes; family Protopteridae; genus Protopterus; species Protopterus annectens. The sequence continues at coordinate 142,641,035 of NC_056742.1, read as the reverse complement.
CTCCTTGGTAAAATTGGCTTATTTTGTTTCAGTAAGAAAGGTATGCAAACAAGCAAGTCAGAGTACCTACTGCCTTTTCTTACTGTTTCTGTAGACTTGCATATCTGTGAAATCAGGGCCAGCCCTTTTCATCATACTATTGGCTATCCACCACTTTTCAGGTCTATTCTGATCCTTCCCCTCCCCACAAGAACAATTGCAGCCTAATCAGGGCTAGCTCTTTTCATTATACTATTGGTTATCCACCACTTTTTCTGCTCTATTCTGTCCTCCCCTCCCCCACAAGACTTATTACAGCATAACCTAGCTTTCATAAGCTACAGGAGCCAGTGTCCTGGTACTGCTGTAACATTAAGTTTAGTACCTAACCATGTCTCAGTCCCTCCCTTATTTGAAATCTTACCTCTGTTCCTTGCTGGGCTCCACATTTAACTAACTTTATATCTTACAATTACCGTAGTGTCTGTGCTTTTCCCTGCGCTTGCTAAGCAGCCTATTCCGTTTTCTTCTTTGTCCCATAATTCCCTTACCCACCAAGCTATATTTTATATATATTTGCCACTAGGTGGTACTGCTCAACCACTTATAGTGTAAAGATCACATATCATTTTTCTGTTCTCTCCCAAGCAATCCCCCACTCTCATAGCATATTTACCCCACTGGCCTGCTTTGACTTGTGCATTGTTTTATTACCTTTCTCCCACCCCCCACACTCCCCAGCCTAGACTCACCTCTGCTGTTCATGTACTTCTCCTAAGCTCCCACGTTTCAGCTACAGCTGGCTGATTGGTTTCCACCAGCCACCTTCTCTCCAGCTCTTCCCGCTCCATTCGCCCTATGAGCTCACTCCGCTCCCCTACCCTGCCCCCAATTGTCACACCCCCCCACTACTCCTACATTCATTTCAACTCCAAACCCCTCCCTCTTACAACCAACCAATCATCTCCACTCTGTAACCCCGCCCCTCCCCTCTCTACCTCCACCTGCCAATCACAACCACTCCAACCCCGCCCATCAAAGTCCCTATAAACATCTGTTTCTACTCCATCTATACACATATACAATCTGTTCTACTCATTTTATATTGCTAATATACACATATAGTCCTCTACCATGCCTTGTCTTCTACCTCAAACCATTCTCACCCTATCTATCTGTATTCTATTCTTACTCCCTTTATACCACACTACCTCCTACTCTTATAACCATCTCCACCGCTCCTTCCTGTCCTACCCCCCACTCCCAACCTCCTTCCTCGTCCCACTAAAACACACTTCCACAACATATCTGCCTCTCTAGTTCAACCCAACCTGCTCCACTACTTCAGGATAAATACTACAAACCTAAACTAATACCTTACTGCCCATAACTATTAAAGACCAAATCAAAAATACTACTACCCTTCCTCAACTACTTCTGCTTAGCAGGGGACATGCACCCAAATCCTGGACCAAATACTTCCTCTAGTCCCAAATACTACTACCCTTCCTCAACTACCTCTGCTTAGCAGGGGACATACACCCAAATCCTGGACCAGATACTTCCTCTAGTCCCAATCTCCCTGTCAAAAGCAATAAAACCAACCACAAATACCTGAAATTCTTCACCATCAATGCCCAAAGTCTAAAAAATAAAGTAGTCTACTTTCATGCTTTGCTAAACTACAACCTACCCGACATTGTAGCCATCTCAGAAACTTGGCTAAAACCTCATATTTGTGACTCTGAAATCCTCCCTCCTGGATTCCAATCCCTCAGACATGATCGGTTAAATAGAAAAGGGGGTGAGGTAGCCTTAATCTACTCTAACCTACTATCCATCACTGCCTACCCCAATCTTATCCCTCCATTCAACAATGCAGAACTAGTAATAGGCCTACTAAAAATAAATAACCACAAAAGCATTTGTATCATTGCCCTCTACGTCCTCCCTGGTAATAACACCACTACTCTTGAAGAAATTCTCCTCTGGACCTCTACCAATATTAAGCTAGAGACCTTCATACTTGGAGATGTAAATATCAATGGGAGTAAAATCAACAACTCTAATCCCACCATATCCATCAATCTATTTAACTATACCCAACTAATTAACTCCATTATCAGACCCAACAAAACAAACCCCCCCAGGTACCACACTAGATTGGATCCTAGTATCCCATCCTAATAAAGTCTTAAACTCTGGCATTATACCTGACCCTATAGGAGACCACTTGCCAGCTTTCGTACACCAAGCTACCCACTCCTCTCCTCACCTGCACCAATATATTCAAACACGTAACCTCACAAACTTTAATCCCACTACTTTCTCTGACTCCCTAAAACAAACAAACTGGAACCCCCTAAAAACTCTTCCACTAGACAATGCCGTAGAATATTTCAACTCAACCTTCTTAAACATCCTCAACTCCCTAGCTCCACCAAGAAAAAAAGAGTAAAAACCAAGACCGCCCTATGGCTAACCAAAGATACCAAAAAACTTATGTTACAAAGAGATAAATCCTGGAAAACATACCATCAAAACAAGCAGCCAGAAACTTTTCTTAAATATAAACAACTCTGCAACCTCACTAAAAAACAAATCATCAGAGACAAAAGTCCTACTATATCAAACTCCAGTCTAATCAATCAAAAATCCCAAACATTTCTGGAATTCCATTAATTCTCTTCTCAACCCAGGTAACAAAAACAAACCCTGCCCTGACACCAGCAAATCTGATCCTGAAATAGCCTCTCTATTCAACTTCTTCACCAACTCCATAGCAGAACTGACCAAGACCTTCCCTAACAATAACCCTTCCCCTCAACCTATCCAATCTGACTCATCCCCTACACCACCCTCTGCCCCATTCCTCCTCCAATATTTGAACTTAAACCCATCTCAACCTCCCACATAAAAAAATTACTCTCTAAATTAAAACCATGCTCCAATGCCCCTAACAATATCCCATCTTCCTTCCTAAAAATAGCCGCAGATGATATTGCTCTCCCCATTAGCATCTTGATCAATAGAGCCATGCAGGAATCTTATGTGCCCAAATTATGGTGTGCTGCTTTTATTCTACCTCTCCGTAAATGAGGCAAAAACAATAGCATCTTTAACTACTGCCCCATAGCTATCCTCTCCCCAATCTCAAAACTTCAGCTTATGCCATTCCTAGCCAATCACTAACTAATCACTCCAACCCAACACGGCTACGACCTGGCCATAGTACTGTCACTGCCCTTCTCTCCTTCTTAGACACAATAAATCTTGCCAGTGCCTCTGGAAAAATAGTATGAACAGTTCTACTAGTCTGTCCAAGGCATTTGATACCATCTCCCACACCCATCTCTTGAACCATAACCTTAATCTCTCCCAAAATACCTTATCCTGGTTCTCAAGCTACCTCTCTGACAGGTCTCAAGGTGTGAAATGGTGGAAAGGCACCTCAACCTTCCTTCCTACCCACACTGGGGTACCCTAGGGATCCATACTTTGTCCAATGCTATTCACCATCTTTATTAATGATGTCCATAAAACCATACCCAACACCAAAATTGTACAATATACAGATGATTCAACTTTAGTCTGCTGCAACTCTAACCTCTCAGAGCTTCAAACATTGACCCAAACTGCTTTCTCCACCACTGAAAACCTTTCTCCACCACTGAAAACCAGATGCTCCAAAACCACCTCTCGCCAAATGCCAACAAATCCAAAATACTATTATTCTTTCCCTAAAAGCTTCCCCTCTTGATAAAAACTCATTCCAAATTATTAACCTAAACAACTCTACTATAGAGGTTGTTCCCTTCACTAAACTACTTGGGGTTACTATTGATGAACTCCTAAAATTCAACACTCACATCCAGCAAAACATTAAGAAAACCCATATAAAACTTAGTATGCTATACAGAAACATCCACTTTCTCTCTTTTTCCACCAGACAAACTCTCACCACTACCTATCTACTCCCCTCACTAATGTATGTCGCTCCTCTACTAACAAACTTATCTGCCTCTCTCTCCTCCAGATTGGAAGTCTGTTATAATAAGATTTCTAAATTTGCAACTAAAGCCAAATTCTCCTCACATCATTGTACTGCCCTTCATTTGTTAAATTGGCTTGACATCTCCAACCATCTAGACTGTCCTCCAAATTACTACAGCCCACAGACTAATTTTTTAACCTAAGTGCCCATCACTAACCAGCATCCTTCAACCTTACACCCCTCAGAGAACTATAAGATCTACTCACCAAAACCTAATCACTGTCCGCACACACAATTGTCCTGCTGGTCAGCTTCTTCTATCCTTTTCCTTAGCTGAAAAATGGAATTCTCTTCCTTCCTCTCTAAGGACTTGCGAAAACTTTGAAAACTTTAAAAGTCAGCTACAGTCTTATCTTTCCTCTAACAGGAAATGCAACTGCACTCTCCTCACCTAGCCTAATATTCAGTCCATCCCTTAAACTCCTGACTAACTCTGAGTACAAGCTAACCTAACATAAATGTACATATTGTAAATAACATAATTGTATGTTTTATAAATAACCCATCCCACCTTTTTTCTTTTTTCCTTCTAAGTCTTTATTCTCCCTCTCAATTAAGTTACCACTGCCATCCTAAATATTTAGATACTACGTAACCAAAGAATTTATTCCTGTTCTCTAGCATGAAACAAAATTGTAATTGTGTCTTCTTTACTATGATAGTATATGTAACTAAACTATGTAATGCGGAGCTTTTCTCCCCATGCCTCCACTGAAAATGGGCTCCCTGAGCCCAATGGACCTCCCCAGTCATCAAACTGGAAATAAATAAATAAATAAATAAATATCTGTACAAAGATCTGCCACAATGAAAGTTTTAAATATTTTTAATAATAAATAATAGAAGAACAAGAGAATACTAAATATATATTTACAGTGACAGAGTTCAAAATCACAAGAAATATTTAAAACAACATTGCAGGACAGTCTCAAATAAATGAAGAAAAATATCTGAACTAAGCTTTGCTATATTCCTGCTATATCTAAGAGAGTTACTATTCCCTAGAAACTTACTTACAGAGCAAGGCAGATGTGGTAAATAGATCTTCTCTAGTTGTTATTGTCAGGTCAAAGACAGAATATAGAATGTTCTGTCTCTCTCAGAGTTCTCAAATTAATATCTCAAATATTACTGCTGGGCTGGTTTGCAGAATGACATCATTTCTTGTCATCTGATTCCTAGTTTCCAGGCTCAAAACAACCATTGATGGCAGCTGGTAGTATTTAGCATCTACCTGTAAAAATATGTAGACCTCAGATCTATGGCAGATTCTGGAAGTCATAAAACAATAAAACACTTCCACATCTCAAGCTTAGTAATTATTTCTCCTTAAACACAACACAGAGAGCTCCCTAGTATAGACATTCTGTCTCTTGCTGTCATAAAGTAATTTAATTTCAGCTATCTTTCTGAAGTTTTGCTGCAATGAAGTTAACCTCCTTTGTTCCAGTTTCCACTGTTAAACTGTATACATTTAAATGGTGACAATAGTGTATGTTCATTTCTGTTCTCTTCCAGCAGGGCAGTACTTTACAATATACCCTTTTTAACACATCTGTACAAACAAGTTAGATAGACACATGACATACAATTCTAATACAGTTGTAACACAAGCATCTTATATGAATCATGTTGATATCCACAAATGACATAATTATTTACAAAATTTTAGATAGCTGGGCTGGCAGTATCTCTCTTTGTCACACCTTCAGTCTACAGTGATTTGTCAGAAAACCAGAGATTTTATGAGGAACAGACCAGACATCTTCTTCTTCTTGTCTTTTGACTGTTCCCGATAGGGGTCACCACAGTGGATCCTCTGTTTCCATTTCTTCCTGTCCTCTACATCTTGCTGTGTCACACCAACCACCTGCATGTCCTCACTCTCTACATCCATAAACCTTATCTTAGGCCTTCCTCTTTTCCTCTTACATGGCAGCTCCATCCTTAGAATCCTTTTCCCAATATACCCAGCATCCCTCCTCAGCACATGTCCAAACCAACGCAATCTCACCGCTCTGACTTTGTCACCAAACCGTCCAACCTGAGCTGACCCTCTAATATACTGATTCCTAATCCTGTCCGTCCTTGTCACACCCAGTGCAAATCTTAACATCTTTAACTCTGCCACTTCCAGCTCTGACTCCTGCCTTTTTGTCAATGCCACTGTCTCCAACCCATACAACATAGCTGGTCTCACTACCCTCTTGTAGATCTTCCCTTTCATTCTTACTGGTACCAGTCTGTCACAAATCACTCCTGACACTCTTCTCCACCCATTCTACCCTGCCTGTACTCTCTTCATCATATCTCTTCCAGACTCACCATTACTCTGAACTGTTGATCCCAAGCAGTTATACTCATCCACCTTCGCCAACTCCACTCCCTGCATCCTCAACATTCCTCTATCCTCCCTCTCATTAATACACATATATTCTGTCTTAGTCCTGCTGACCTTCATTCCTCTCCTCTCCTCTCTAGAGTATATCTCCACCTCTCTAGGGCCTCCTCATCCTGGTCCCTACTCTCACTACAGATCACAATGTCATCTGTAAACATCATAGTCCATGGGGCCTCCTGTCTGATCTCATCTGTCAACCTGTCCATCACCATTGCAAATAAAAAAGGGCTCAGAACTGATCCTTGATGTAATCCCACCCCCACCTTAAATGCATCTGTCACTCCCACTGCAGACTTCACCACTGTCACACTACCCTCGTACACATCCTGTACCACTCTTACATACTTCTCCGCCACTCCTGGCTTCATCATACAATACCACAACTCCTCTCTAGGCACCCTATCATATGCTTATGAAGCAAAAATCTAGAGATTCTGCTTAAATATGGATAGTTGAGAGACACAGCAGGGTGAGCATTAGCTGCCATTTACAATATTCTAGATAGCTGAGCTGGCAGTATCTCCCTTTGTCACACTTCTTTCCCCCTCAAAGACTCAATCTAGTTTAAGGGAGCCATGAGAAGCATTGCTTGAGAGGATTGCTTGAGAGGGATGAGCCTATCTGGGAATACATTATCCCATTCCCTGTCTTTTTGGAGCCCATCTGCACTGGCATTGCTAACACCATTGTGGTGCTGCACTGACATAGCATATGCCTGCAACCCTAGGCTCCACCTTAGTAGCTTAGCATTTTACTAGCTGGCTTGATATAGCCATATTAAGGGATTGTGGTCTGTAAGTACAGTGAATTTTCTTCCATACAAATAAGGCTGAAGTTTCTCTAGTGCTACACAATGGCTAGACATTCCTTTTCTACAGCTGTATAGCTTCCTCCCTGGGTTGAATCCTACAGCTGAGATGTACTTCTGAGAAAACCTGGCTGAGTAGAGCCCCCACCCCATGGTTTGAAGCATCCACCTGCACAACAAATTCTTTGTTGTAATTTGGACTGGCTAACATGGGGGGTCCTCACAAAGCTTCTTTAAGCTTCTGGAATGCCTGCTCACATGCTGCCGTCCACACTACCTTATATGACCTGTTTTAACTTGTCAGGTCTGTGAGGGGAGCAGCTATGTTACTATAACTGAGGACAAACTTTTTGTAGTACCCTGCTGTCCCTAAGAATGCACTCACCTGCTTTTTGGTAACAGCTGCAGGCCATGCCTGAATGGCTTCCACTTTGGCAGGTTCTGGGCTGATCTTAACAATCCCCATGTCCCAGGTAGAAGACCCCTGCTATAACCACCTGACACTTACTGGGCTTAATGGTCAACCTTGTCCTCTGTAATCTGCACAGCACCTCTCTGACATGTTGAAGTTGCTCTTCCCAGGAATGGCTGTAGATGGCAATATCATCCAGGTAAGCAAAGGCAAAATATCCTGTTCCTGCTAGGATATGATCTACCAGCCTCTGGAAAGTTGCTGGGGCATTTTTCATCCCAAAGGGTGTCTTTGTGAACTCATACAAGCCGAAAGGAGTCACAGAGGCTGACATGTCTCTAGCATTGGGAGTCAAGGGCATCTGTCAGTAGCCCTTGGTAAGATCAATAGTGGTAAGAATACTTAGCTCCACCCAGCTGCTCTAGGGCATCATCTGTCCTAGGCATGGAGTAAGCATCTGACTTTGTGTGCTATTTAATTTCCTGTAGTCCACACAGAACCTAGTGCTGCCATTCTTCTTTGGTACCAGCACCACTGGGGAGACCCAGGGACTGCTGGACTCCTGGATTACCCCCAATTCCAACATTTCCTGTATCTTCTCCCTCAAAATCTGTTTGACTCTCTCAGACACCCTATAAGGGGTCTGCTTAATACGCCTTTGGGGTCCTGTATCCACATGGTGCTCCAGTAGGTGGGTACACCCTGGTTTTCCAGTGAACATGCCCCCAAAGTCCTGTAACACAGCTTGGATTTCTTGAACCTGGGTATGGGATAGCTGCTGGGACATTGCTACCCCTTCCACTGAGGTGTCTGTCCGAGCCTCACTGAGAAGATCAGTCACTAGTTCCCCCTCAGACTCCTCTTGTCATCCACTGCAAATACTTAATACAAGGGCCTCCATGTCAAGGTAAGGTTTCATCATGTAAACATCATAGAATTTGTGCCCCTGCCTCCTGCCTAGCAGTTCTACCATGTAGTCAACATCACTGACCTTCCTTACCACTTTGAAGGGTCCCTCCCAAGCTGCCTGCAGATTGTTGTGTCTGACAGGAATTAGAACCATAACCTGCTGTCCCACAGCATACTCTCTCCCTTGAGGATTCCTGTCATACCAAACATTTTTCTGCTGTTGGACTTCTAACAGGTTTTTCCTGGGCCAAGCCCATGTGTTCCCTGAGCCTTGTCCTGAGATTTAGGACATATACCATAGCAGACTCCTTGTGGGATTCACACTCATCCTCCCACTCATCACAAATCAAATCAAGAGGTCCCCTCATCCTGTGCCCATACAGCAACTCAAAAGACACCTCTCTGCAAGCAAACAACAGATGGCACAGATGTTTGTCCCACTCCCTCTTAAACTGGTCTGCAAATGCCTGTAGCATGGTCTTTAATGTAGAGTTGAACCTCTCAACCAAACCTTTAGTCTGGGGTGGTAGAGGGTGGTCTTTAGGTGCTTCACCCCACAGCACTCCCACAGACAAGCCAGCAGGAATGACATGAAATTGGCACATCTGTCATTCAATATTTCTTTAGGGAAACCTACCCCGCTGAAAATCTCTAACAAAGCATTTGACACCTTTTCTGCCTCAGTGGAGGACAGGGCCACCACTTCAGGGTATCTGGTAGCATATTCTCCGACCACTAGGGTATACTTCTTCCCTGTGCAACTTAGGGTACTCAAAAACCCCACAATATCCATAACTACCCTTTGAAATGTTTCCTCGGTCACAGACAAAGGCATCAAAGGAACTTTGACCTTGTCTCCTGCCTTGCCTACTTTTTGGCACTGCTCACAGGTCCTGCAGTACCCTGTTACATACCTGGAAATCCCAGGCCAATAAATGTTCTGCATAATGTGTCGCTTTGTATGCTTTATGCCTATATGACCTGCAAAGAGAATGTCATGGGCTATGGCTAGAAATGCTAGATGGTAGGCTCTGGGCACTACCAACTGCTGTATTCGCTCACCCTCTAGCCCTCCCTCAGTGGTCCAGTCTCTATACAGTAACCCTTTATCCTAGTATACAGATTCCCATTTTTTTGAGAATCGGGTACCTCACTAGCTACCTCCCCTCAGGCTTTGTAATGTAGGGTCTGAGAGCTAAGCCTGTCTCAACTCTCTCTTTGTAACCCTTCCCAGCTCCCCTTCCACAGGAAGTCTGGTATTCTCTGACAGTGGTGCCTCACTGTCAGCTTGGGTACTACTACTCACCTCTTCCCTTGCAGTCACTCTCTCCAAGGGAACATCAGTACCCACAAGCAGCTGTGGCTCACCTTCAGTCTCACTGCTACAGGGTAGCTCACTCCCTGAAGTAGCTACCTCACCAGTCCTGGCTTCAAGTGTGTGGTCTGTTTGGTTCACCCAGGCTACCAGACCCACATGCTTGTCTCCAATCTTGACTGCATGTAACTGCATGCACACAAGGTACTGCATTATCAGAATCATTCCCTATCAGGACATCTGCAGGGATGTTCTCAAATGCACCTACTTGCTTGCTTCCTTTTCCACCCTTCTAGTCAAGGTAAACCCTAATCAAAAGTATTTGGAATGGGGTCCCTCCTAAAGCTCTGACTGGAATAGACTGCCCAAACAATTAGTTCTCCTCTTATCCGTTGCAGGCTTTAAAGTGGTTAGATCAGAGGCTGTGTCTCTCTTAGCAATGGCCTGTTTTCCATCTACTAAGATAGGGTATAACCTCTTGTGGTAGTTTGGTACTCTTGTTGTCTCCAGACAACTTATTGCTGGCATTCTGTCATTCCCACTTACTGGCTCTTCCACCTTTTGTTCCCCACCTTGCCTCCATGGATATCTATATGCTACATGGCTCCATTGGTTGCATTTAAAACATTTAACCCTTGGCCCTAGCCATGTAGTGACCACTGTTTACAGGCTACAGGAGTCCAGTATCCACACTACTGAATCCCAGTAAGTAATGTGGTGATCCCACCACTGCCAGCCAATAATGTGATGACCCACCACTGGACCAGTAATCAATCAACTTCAGTCTTCACCACTGACACCAGTGGTGGACATACACTGGAAGGATAACAGGTACACACACAGTATTTCCAGATGCAGCTCTCTACATCAAGTTCAATTTCCCTTAAGTGTACACAAAGACCACAGTCAGTCTGGGGCTGGTTTCTCCCTCTTTCTTGAGATCCCCAGTAAGACTCCCCACTGACACGTCTATAGAGTTGAGATCTCAGCTGAGTGGCCAAGCCAAGACCTCCAGCACCCTGTCTGTCCAACCAGTGCTTCATGCCCCTGTCCAAGTAGATGACTCAAACACTCATTTGAGGTTTGATTTACACACACACACACACACACACACACACACACACACACACACACACACACACACCCTTGAGAAATGCTGGCACAGGTTTAGTAGCTATGGCCCCTTTTGCCCAGTCTATAAGGTAGTTATCACTGCCAACAGCCAACTCCTTATCAGCTACTTTAAGGCCCTTAACAAAAGGTGCCCAATCGTACTCTGTGCTATTAATATTAATACAAATGGTAGCTTGACCAAGATCAAGGCTATTAGGAGTGGCCTACAAAGTGTCACCAAGTAAATATGCAAGTACTTAAACTTAATTGTCTCTAGACAGATTAGTCACAATGAAAGGTTTAAATATATTTAATAATAAATAATAAAAGAAAATACTTAGTATATATTCACAGTGACGTCAGAGTTCAAAATCACAGTAAATATTTAAAACAACATTGCAGGACAGTCTCAGATAAATGAAAAATATATAAACTAAGCTTCACTATATTCCTGACTATATCTTAAAGAATTGCATTAGTTTCTAGAACCTTACTTAATCAGAGCAAGGCAGATGTTGTGAATGGTTCCTGGCAGGCCCAGGACAGAATACAGAATGCACTGTCTCTCTTAGAGAGTTCTGAAATTAATATCTCAAATATTACTGCTGAGATAAATTTCAGAATAACATCATTTCTTGTCATCTGACTCTATCCCAGGTGAACTCCCCACTGCTGGAAGTTGACAGTATTTAGCATAAATCTGTGAAAATACATAGACCTCAGATCTTTGGCAGATGATGGAGGTCATAAAACAATTACATTCCTTCACATTTCAAGACTAGTAATTTTTTTGCCCTAGAGACAATACAGAATGCTCCCTAGTTTTAGACTTTGTGTCTCCTTGCTGCATTGAAAACTGAAAGATACCATCTTTTATTCCATGGCCATAAAGTAATTTAATTTCAGCTATTTTTCTGAAGTTAACCTCTTGTATTCCAGTTTCCACTGTTAAAATATATGCATTTAAACAGTTACAATAGTTCATGTACATTTCCGTTCCATTCCAGTGCACAATCACTTTATAAAATACATTTTTAATACACGTCTGTACAAATTAGTTTGATATACACATGACATACAGTTCTAATATATTTGTAACACAAGCATCTTGCATAGATCATGTTGATTTTCACAAATAACATAATTATTTACAAGTTTCCAGATAGCTGTGCTGGCAGTATCCCCATTTGTTACAAACAGTTATGATTATATACTACCAATGTTACTTGCAAAGTAGCCAGGAGAGCCTAAATATTTTTAGGATGTTATAGATACATTTTTGCCTTCATTAGAGTTTTTATATTTTCATCAATACCCACATTTATATGTATATACCTTTGTTCCTTTAGGAATTAATATTCACACCATTGCTTGTTTATCAATAAACATTTACTATTTATTTTCCCATTCTAGCATGGAGTTTATTGCCCTCACGTCTGTGTGTGAATGTAGGTTCTGCTCCCAGTATCCTGTTTAATTAATTGTTTTCCTTAATAAAAATCCAGTTAGCTTTTATAATATTATTAATAGTATAATTAAAAGTACTGTATTCTAATATCATGCACCGTTCCTTATCTCCCCTGATACATCCTATGATGGATTTGCATACATAATGCCTGTTATGAGCATTGCAGCATATTCTGAACTTTTTTACTTTTTACTTCATTAATAATAAATTAGTATGTCTAAGTTATACCCTCTCTCCAGAAACATATTGTTAATTATCTCTGTAATTGCTAGGAGGATATTCCCCAGGATACAGAAAAGCTAAACACAATGCAGAAACCTTTTCTCAGAAACTTTCCACATCGTACTAAGCCTTTCTGATACAAACACTGCTCTAAAACTGAGGCCTTCCCTTGCAGTAGCTTCAGCATGGAGATCATTCTTATGGTTGAAGCTGTGTATTAATGCAGTAGTCTGATGGAGTGGTTTATGTTAATTTGACATGTGTATGTTCTCCTCATCCACATCTCCTTATTTCCTCAGCAGAGTGAATCACTAAGCCAAGTAAAAGTTTACTTTAGGAGAAAAGTGTGAAAATCATCAAAAAATTGTTGTCACCCATCCATTTCCATGGCAGTACTCATGGTGCAGGTATGTCCAGCAAGGCTGTGTGTGGTCAGATGTTATTGTGTATGTGCATGCATGTGTGTGTGTGTCTATGTCTTTGCCTGGTTGGTAGATAGATAGGGGATGCTGAAACTGATGTGTGTGCATGTGTGTGTGTCTGCTGGGCAGTTACAGTGCACTAGATAGGGAATCAATAGTGTGTGTTTGTGTGTGTGTGTGTGTGTGTGTGTGTGTGTGTGTGTGTGTGTGTGTGTGTGAGTTTGCATGACAGTATATGGGTAATTCTTTCCATGAGTGAGAGTGAGCGTAGAGAGTATGTTTGTAAATGAATGGATGCCGTTGTATGTGAGAATGTCTGGGAGTGTAAGTGTGTTTGTGTTTGTGTGTGTGTGTGTGTGTGTGTGTGTGTGTGTGTGTGTGTGTGTGTGTGTGTGTGTGTGTATGTTGACGCACGCGAGTGGAGGTGTCTGAGTGTATGTGTGTGTATGCAGGTATGCATAAGAGTTGCCTTTGCTAACACAATGCATGGGCTGATAGGGAGTGCAGTAAGGTCTGACATCATAGTGTTCAGTTCAGAGACATGGTAATGAGCTGCCAATGAAGTCTCATTGCAGTGATACCATGTTTATATATCAAAAAATTTCCCCATTGTGTTAATTGACTAACCCACATTGAACATTTAGCAGGTAAGGAGAGAAAATCTCTGAGTCCTGGGTACTATCTTTCAAAGTTCTTCAAGATAATCTTAGCATTTGACTCTTAAACACATTTTTCTTAATGAGCATGGGCTGTGTCCACTTTGTGTGTGTGGGTAGAAATAAGCATGGGCTGTGTTCACTTTGTGTGTGTGAATAGGGGTTCTTGAAGGTTATTTTCTTGTCTGTTTTTAAAATAAATCTCCTCCTAAATGATCTTTATCTAATTCAATGTCTAACAAGTCGTCATCATATACATATATAAAATAAAGTTTTATAAATCCAATACATTTGATTAAATATGCCACAGAATTGTGCTCCTCATCAGTAGAGCTTGTCCTTATAATGAAATTGTCATCACTGAAATTACAGTGTAATTGTTTTTATTTAGAATATTCACTCATAACAACTACTTGCTTTTCCCATTGAGTAAGAACTAAGTTTGCATCAGTGGGTGCTGCCATAACACATGTAGTTACACCCTGAATTTGATAATATTTACTATTAAAGAAAAATGGTTTGTACTCAAAATTAAATCCACCACCTCATATATCATGTCAGTAATTTACTCTGCATCTTCCCAAACTTTAATAAATATTTCCTCAATGTATCCATATCTTCTGTCCATAGTATGATAAATCCTGTAAGATGTAACAAATAAAAAAATATTGTCAAATTTCTTGTCTTTCACCAAGAATCATTCAAACAAAAAGTGTCAGACAAAATGTCAAATGTTGTAAAAAAGGTTCCAATAAATAACTAAGGGTGCTGTACTGGAGTAAGTATAAGATATAAAGGTGGTCCATTTCATTGTGTCAGTCTTTGGTTTTACAAACATATTGAAAGCTTACGAGTACTTGAATTCAAAAATGAGAAACTTCTATGGTCAGTAAACCATGAGCCAACATAGCCAATAAATGTTTGTTTAAAATCAGATAAGCCCTGTCCACCTCCTTGTTCGCAAAACTTCTTATCCAATAACAGCATTTTAATTCTTTCCACATATTTTTCATTTTCAATACAAAGCATGCCTCCATCCTTATCTTATGTTTAACAGTATCAAAACAGTAAAAAAAACAGATAACTGAAATTACTCAAACAATAAAATCTTATGTTCCATAGTCTAACAATGCTATAAACTCATTCAGAAAGACATTAAATTATCTATTAGACAATCTGTTTTACTGCTCACATCTGATTCCCAGAGTGATCACATGGACAGCAACTGTTACCCATGGAAATTTCAAGGCAAAGGGGTAAATGAAAGTAGGATGCCAAGTCTTTCTTTCATATCACACATGCACCACACACACACACACACACACACACACACACACACACACACACACACACACACACACACACACACCTATGGTCAATTTAGAGTTTCTGAGCCAGTTTATAGCATGTCTTTAAAATGTTGTTGTAAACTGGAGTACCTGGGGAAACCCATGACTCTGCACATAAGTCATGTCAGCTGAGCAAAAACATAATAATTTGCTGATTTTATTCATGCAAGTGTCTTCAAATTTTGCTACTGTGCTGTGCAAGCTTATGAGTATTTAAAGTCATAAATTCAAAACCTCCGTGGTCAGTAAGTCACAAGGCAACACTATCAAAAAGTGCCATATCTCCACCCTTATCTTGTTTTGTAACCAACAATACTATCTCTTCATAAATGTTTCAGTGCTGTAAATGAATGCAAAGAGCTGTTAGAATATGAAGTAGTTGAATCACCACCTAATAATTTCCTCATCACCCTTGCAAGTAGGAAATATAGCTTCTGTACTATTTAATGGTGGGTTAAATATACATTTTGTTCTAAATAGTGCTCCTTCATGTAAAATATTCATGAAAATATGTAATAAAAAAGATACGTTCAACTTTCAAGTGAACATTTTCACTAATAGTAGCATCCTTTCTGTGTTGGCTCGTCACGCTGGAATGAGGGATTTTGTGAAATAGGATGGCTGGACAAATTTATTATGGAGAGAGTACCTATGGAATCAGTCTGGTGAACCTCTTCTGCCCTCTGTCCCTGCCTCTGGCTTTCCCTCAGTGATTGAACAGTGTCTGATATGTTAGGTTGTTTGTTTCCTTTTTTCCAGACTCCAGCTCTGTGTTGTAGGTCTTCACTTTGTCTTCTCCCATTGATGAAGCTTGCCATCAATGTTTGGATATCCTTAAAGAAGTGTGCTCAATCAGTTCTGGGGAAAAAAATCCATAAAAACATCCCAAGGTGAGCTATTAGTTACAAGTGGTGACACATTACCACCTGTTAATGGGGCCAGCTTTAGTTTTTTCTTTCTTAAGTGGATAAATATTTCCATTATTACATTCACAAAGGTCACCAACATTTAGCAAAAGCCGTGCCCTGATTTTTGTACATTCACAAATATTCATACTAATTGTATTTCAAATTCAGGATGCTTGCATAGCTGTTCCAAAGCAGTGAAATGCCATTACCACCATGGTTCCCACTGTTCTGGTTAGCAATAAACAAACCAATACTAGAAAATCTTATCAGTGGTGATAGTAGTAGGCGTTCTTCAATCCCAAAGATGTATGTAGAAGGTATTGCCTGCAAACATTTTTCAAATTTTTTTTGCAGTCATCGAAACTACTTTCAGTGAGTTAACATGAATCTCACTCAAATGCAATATTTACTTCTACCTTGAACAAAATTTGTTTTCTTCCTATTCCTATGGTTGTTTTAGGCAAAATTATGAAAGAAAATCCTGTCTTGAATGAAGCAATTTCCTTTTGACTTCTGTAGTCTTTAGGCAAAGTTAGGAGTGAAAATGGTGTTATGGTACTAGCAATGCATGGTAACTTGTGAAGACGCTATACACAGGACAATGTCACCTGCATAGTAGAGAGGTAGTGTAGTCCAAGCATTCACCCTCAATGTCCCGCATATTTATTTATTATTATTTATTTATTTCACATTTGTTGACCGGGTTTGTCCAGCTGAGCTGATAGCCCTTTTTCAGCGGAGGCCCAGGGAGAAAAGCTCCACACTATTTACATTTAAGCAAAATTGCACAAAGAAAGTATTAACAATGCTTAGGCTAAAAGTATACAAAAAAAATCTAGCATTCTACCTAAAGAAAAAAGTACAATCATTGATAACGTATAAAGGTATTGTGTTGATTTTACATTTGGAAATATATTAATAGAGAGAGAAAAAGAAGGATGCAATTGTTGTAAATACAGCCAGGTAGTTGTAATATGAAAAGATATCCAGGGGGTCTATTGATAAGGATGAATGAGAGGGAGTAAAAGTCAAAACTAATCCAGTTAAGGGAGAAAGACAGATGGTTGTAGAATGTAAAATAGGAATAACTAGAAGACAGACAGAGGATTAGAGATAGGAAAGGATGGGGGTTTAAGGGGGATGAGTACAGTGGCATATCCAGTGCGTTTTAGTAAGTCTTTGGCATCTGATTTGAATACTTTTGGTTGTTTAAGAGATTGAACCTCTAGTGGAAGTTTGTTCCAGGAGATGGCAGGGTGATGGCTATAGAGGTTTTGACCATATTTGCTCTTGGGTTTGTAGATGTGTAGTAGGTTTTGGTCTGAGCTTTGGAGTGACCTAGAGGGGGTGTATGAGGAGATCAGAGGAGTTAAGCTATCATACCTTTTATTATGTCTCTATGCAAAAAACTGTATATAAACATGCACACCTAATAAAAATGGTCTTTCCACAAAGTGTGCATTGGCAAACTGCAGTGAAGACATGCTTACTTATATGGTACAAATTATTGCACTGTATAATTTATTGTCAGCATAATACTAAACTATGCTGTATTTTTAAATAAGCATGTTGAAAAGACTTAGCAGTTAAAAATGACAGACATTCAAATAACATTTTGGATTGCTGCAACAAAATATATAAAGTATCTAACCCAGAAGCATCAAAGTGAATGTTTAGCTATATATGATTTACTCACGTCATAGCAGATGTCAGTTCACAGGGAAGGTGTATGTGTGTATATCAATGCATCTTTCTGTTAATATTGTAGTGTGTGTGCCAGGAATTCCAGGTTTCATCACATATTTTTTTCATAACATAGGGAAAGTAATACATGCATTGCATGCTTCTGCCTCTTGCCACTGTCCATGTTATGTTAAGTTGGTTTGCATGTGATATCCTACACATCTATTGAAAATGGGAGCTAAAGGCAGATAAACATGCAAATAGGCTAGTTAGGTGTCTCTGATGTTAGACCGATGTTCCTGATTTTCAAGGGCTTTGTCCCTGAATTCTGCATTTGGAGGATAGAGGTTTAAGTATAAAACCCCTGTTCCTCACTGCCCAGCTGTTAAGAGTGTATTATTTATTTATTGGCATTTGTTTACTGAGATAGTCCACTGGGCCTATAATAGCCCATTTTCAGTGGAGGCCTGGGGAGAAAAGCTCCAAAGAAAATCAAAGACAAAAATAAGACACAAGTAAATAAAAACAAACATGAATAGCATATAAAAATAGTTACATTATACATATGAAGAGTTATACATTTTAAGACATTTTATATAGTAAAACAGTTGATCAATTTAAGCGATTACTTTTCAGTGTAAGAGAATAATATGTAGAAATTATGTAACTGGAAGTCAGATGACAGCGAGAAAAGTGAAGCAGAGATTACTGTTAGACTGTTGTGTGATGGTATAACGTACTGTGTAAAGAAAAAGCAGTGAAGTCCGGTAGTTACAGAGTATGGCAAGAGTGAGAAGGAAAGTAGAACAGACTGAGTTGAATGTTTAAAGAAGTGGGAGCAGCTAGATATTGGAGGTAGGAGTTCAAGCGCAATTACAGCTCCATATAGATGTGACATGGTTATGTAATGAAATTTTAAAGGATGAAAGGTTTTGGATGGATTGAACTGTTACTGGTAGAGCACTCCAGGTGTAGCACTTGGGAGAAATTTGAGATCAACAAGGGCAGAGGTCAATAAGCAGATATAATGACAATTATATAATCAGAGCTACAGTGTGCAACAACAATGGACATAGAGAGAAGGACTGGTTTAGCATTAACAAACTAACATGTAGGGTAGGCTCAGTGAAAGAGGCATACAGACTAGTATGTTATGCCTTACCCAATGGTTTATTTAGGACACCCTAGATGGCATGCATTGTCTAGACATACCTTTCAATTGTCCAGATTTTCACAGAATGTCCAGATTTTTGGTTTTATTTTTGGTCTGCTCTCCATAAAATTTGTTTTTTTTTTCTGGCAAATCGTTGATGATTGAAATCACTAAATAATACTAAATAATGACAGTTTGAGTTTCAGACTTCATATCCTTCAGAAAATATATAATGATGCCATATCTGTCATTCTATCAACTTACAAAGTTTATATGAACAATATTTAAAATCTGTTCCTATTTGTGGGTGTTTGTCCCACCATTACTTCTGGCTTTGTCCAGATTTGTTGTCCTGTGAAGTTGAAAGGTATGTGTCTAGACTGTAGTATGACTACATATTACACACCTCTTTATTAGCGCAAGAATATTAATCAGAAGCCAGAACTTAGATCTTCATTTCTTATTACTGCACAAGTCATTTATGTTTGTAGAAGTTCAGTATTGCATGAGCACAGATGTTCATTTTAACTAACATTTTAAAAATGGAATTTCTTTGTCAGGCTGTTGAAAATTGCATGCACTTGACAATAAAATATAACATGATGAACCCATACATTTTCATTGTATTTTAAAACTAAATTTCTAATATAACTTAGATAAATTCATACCAGACAGAAACACATACCCGACTAGAATTAATTGCCATTGCTTTGCCTTTACACATTCTTTTAAGCAAATTCTATTTAGTGAACTTTTGTAAAATGTTATATTGTGTAAATTTCATATTGTTAATCGTTTCTTATGGAGATTTCTCCCTGGGCCTTCACTGAAAATAGGCTGTATGGCCCAGTAGACTATCCCAGTTAACAAATCCCAATAAATAAATAAATGCGTATTTTTGCTGACAGTAATGCCTGTTTTTCTTTTTTTCTCCTTCATGCAGCAAAATGTAAGTTGAAATATATGTTTATGTTGTGTTTTTATGAACTACCAAGTGCAAAGGATGTGACAGAACTTAGGAGTGGATTGTGTGTCCTAAAGTACAGTGTGGAAAGGAAGTGGTTCTTAATCTACTGACAACATAGTGGTTCAAATGTTCCAGGGGGTGATGTAAAATAAACCATCAAGTGAAGAGAAGTGTTAGCACTAGAGTCTATTCTTGGGGGCAAGAAGTGGAGAATCAGTGTCAATTGTTATATAGTGCAGCATTATGATAACTGAGTTTGAGTACTGTTTTGAAAATTACATTTGACAGTTTTACTTAAATTCTGGATTGACACAGAGTTCCAGTAAATGGGCATCCTTGTATTCATCTAGTCACATTCTAAAAGTAAGTTCTCTGGCATGGTTATATTTTTTGTAACTGAATAACACTTTGTAATTGCGACCACTTTGAATTTTCATCATAAAAAGAAGTAGGCGTGACTCCTAGCCCTTAATACTAAGTAGCCAAGTATTGATTTTAGTGGAGTTTTGATGAGAGACTATGCTATGAAGCTGTTACTTCTATCTTCTAGTGCTGGTCACTTCTAGCTGTGCCTTTCATAATTATTTCATTTTGATTAACGGATATTCACACATTGTTACTTATCAGTTAGGACCATATTCATAAGGCAGCCATGTTGGAGAGGCAGCTATCTGTTTTACTTGGCCAGAACCAGTGATGTGTGCTCTGTGCAATATAACCAGAAAAAATTAAAATGATAATGATGCTGATGTACTGCATAACATATTAACTGCTACACTGCCCACAACTTCAGGTGGCCCATTTACCCACCCCCACCCCCATATAATGGAGTGTTTCAGAGCTGAACAGGAATCTGCTACTGTAGCTTATTTGTATGAAATGAGAGCTGTGAAAAGCTTTCAATTGGCTTAAATCCAATACATCTAAGTGGACAGCTGACCAATAAGCATGCATAACTTTAATGCATGAGGAGAGCTGAATAGTAGCTGTCATTGTAAGCATCTCATTGTCTAACAGCTCATTACACTGTCCACTGACATTACTTTCTCTGTAGCTTTATACCCAGCTTAACTTTGTGGCTCTCCATTGCAGAGGGGGCAGACAATATCAACTTTATTGTACAATATTCTGGCCTGCAGCTGATCCTGGTAAAATAAAAACCTGTCCTTTTTATGAATCAATATTGGGCTGATTAGTAAAAGTATAAGGGATACAGCATGTCCCACATACTGAAATGTACTGTTTCGAGCCATATATTCGTGAAAAAAACATTATTTTAATTTATTTTATTTTATTTATCTAACATTTGTTGACCGAGAAGGTCTGACTTGGACAGAGCTTATTTTCAGAGGAGGCCTGGGGAGAAATGCCTTTGTATTAGCTTATGCCATTTGAATCCCCCCATACTTTCTGGCAGACATTCATAAATCTCAGACTTAGGCCTTCTTGATCACCTAAAAAGCTCATAATAGCATACTTATTGGTATGGCATAAAAGAAAAATATGCACATCTACATTTTTATTTTCAAAATCTAAGGCTTCTGTTAGAACTATGTCTTGAAAAAATGCACATGCATTTAGGCCTTTAAAAATAATGCTGTTATCTCTAGATAATCAAACAGTCATACAGAATCCACATGTTACAGACATCATACAACCAAGATTAATCTTAACTGAAATGAACTCACAGCTGTGTGTGAAGAAAGATGTGGAGATATCCCTAATGTAAGCAAGACACCCCCATCCAAATATATATGTGTGTGTGTGTGTGTGTGTGTGTGTGTGTGTGTGTGTGTGTGTGTGTGTGTGTGTGTGTGCGCGTGTATGTGTGTATATATATATATATATATATATATATATATATATATATATATGGGTTCACTTTATAACATTGAAATACTGAAATGTCGAATTTCTGTATCTCGAAGCTATAAAGTCGAATGTTACAAATAGCGAACGTTCATAATTGTGAATTTGAATATATCTCGAAAATATGTCGAATTCATGGTTATGAAGTTACGCTACGTAATGTCCGGGTTTGTGTTTTGGTGGTGCATGGTGCCGTGTGTGGATGTAGGTGTTATGTCAGGTAAGTGAGTGTTTTGTAAGGGTTTTGAGTGGGAGTTAGTGTGTGTGAGGGATTGGAGAATGTGCATGTGTGAGTGAGCTTTTGTGTTGTGTTTGTGCAATCTCAGAGTTAGTATATATAAGTAGGGGGGGTGTAGTGTGTGCGGTGTTTTCGGTTATGTGGTTTCGTGGTTTTTGTTTGTCGGTGTTTTGTGGATTCGGTTTTATAGTCTCGAGATACTGAAATTCGATATTTCAGCATTTCGAGGTTATAAAGTGAATCCATATATATATATATATATATATATATATATATATATATATATATATATATATAATTACTTACTTTTGGCCAAAAACTCAACAATGATGACCAAGGAGAGTTGACAGTGCAAATGTGGCTGCACAGCTGTACATTACTGAGGAACGTCAATGCCACATGCAAACAAAAAAGACATATACCCTGCCAATTATGTATACTAACTCAAAAGTTGCACAGTCCTCGGGGAAAGGAAGTATTCCTCTACCTGGGGACTGACGATCAAGTGCACCTGTCCATTTGAATCTGTAGACCAAGTGTGGTCGGCTAAACAGATGTCTTCCACCTAGCATTTCAAGCAAATGACCAAGTCTCATAGATATTTACTTAATGGTTCCTGTTACTGGGGTTTTGATACATATTTTTCCTCACACTGGATTTGTCTCTGTTTGCAATTTTTAAAAAAAATCAGATGATATTTCTGTTTTATTTTATTTTTATGTGTATGTACTCTCTTGTTTGAGAAATAAATCTATAGTTATATAGTCAGTTATTTTTGCTAAGATTTGTCATCGTAGACGTCAGGTTCTTAATTCTCCCCCTTTCTTTTTTAGCAGTATTAGTTGTTAATGATACACTGGCTTTCCCTTTTTTCCAAAGTAAACATTTCTTCAGCTGTGTACTTTGGATATGCCTACAGTTTAGCTGCTTCATGCATTCAGAAGAATAACATCAGTTAACAGCCATGCAGCTGAATGAATGTGGTATGAGCTGCATACAAACTCAGGTTCAGAATGATTCCTTCTCATCTATGACACTATGATCTGGGTTGTTTATAGGAATGCTGTAGAGATATGAGTATGTCGGATACAATACATGTTTTTCAAATTTGCTAAAATAAAATACAATGCTGCACGTGAACATAAAACTGACAGTACAGCAAAACAGAAAAATATAAACAGTTAATAGTTGTAGATGGGTACTATGGATTGTAGTAATAAAAGGATGTTGTTTTGTCTTTCGGCTTTTCCCGGTTAGGGGTTGTCACAGTGGAACTCTCGTCCGCTAATGAATGGGAGTAGATTTTTACATGCCAAGTTGCCAGCCCTGATGCACAACCTTCAACGAAGGTACGGCCATTCACACATGTCTCCAGACAGAAGACGCTCTAGCTGAGAATCGAATGGGACAACGTCTTACTGTGAGGCGACAGCGCTAATAAAAGGATACTGGCATGAATAAGAGAAAGTAGTGCAGCTATAAAGGAAATAATTATCTACAATGAATATATACATATACAAAGGAAATAAATTAAAAATAATCAGTCATCTGCTATGACTTCTACTAATTGATAGAAGGTCAGTAGTAGTAAAATTAAATTGTTTTAATTGACTACGTTTTAATTTCTCTACTGGGTACTGCTCTGGGCACATAGAGACAGCTAAAAGTACTTATTTTATATGTTTGCAATCCTTACAGGAATTATTTGTAACTTGGTTGGACATAAATAACCATTCAAATAGAAGTACATGCTTAGGACTGGTAGTAATACCAATATTATAGCTAATCTCCCTAATAATATCCATTTTAAAATTCTTCTAAGAAATTCTACAACCCAGAAATAACTATAACAAAAAATATTTAAAAGTTGATATCCTAGACAAGCTTAAACAAGGAACCTGAGTATCACTAGAGTATTACATTTAAACAAAATATCAGAAGATAGTCTAGGTTTTAATGGATACCAGCAAACCTTTATCATTTTACTCTGAAAAATATTTTGGGTTATAAAAGATTGAGTACAGTTAGTGGGTAGAGAAATTTATTAAGAATTATTGTCTTTATATTATTAATTCAATAAACATGTTAAAATGTATTACTTAAGACATACACAAACATATATTTATATAAAAGAAAATAAACTATGTTAAAATGCTCACAGTTACAAACATTATACATCACATACATTCTTTTATACAGTCATCATCATCAATCCAGCATTAAATGAATTGCTCAATTCCTGCCTTCCTTTAAACCTCACTCCTCCTCCAAAAACATATTCTGCACGCATGTATTGTGCTCAAAATTTCCTTTTTTTTCTATGTAATTTGCTCCCACCCTTTTCTAAAGATCACACTTCCGGTTCTTTTATCTCTGTTACAAAATTCACTATTTCAAATATAGTTGGTTTAGACTTTGATTTCTGTTTTCTAATAATTGCTTTTTTGACAGCCACAAGAATTAAATTTAACAAGGTCTTACTATGTTGATTTAGATCCTGTATCCCAGCTCACAATATAGTATTACATTTTTGATCATAAATTACCTATTTGGTACACCAGTTTTGCAGGAAATGTATAGCTTCATTAAAAAAGCCTTATTATATTCTGAAATATATCTGGTTGAATGCAATTTATCTTCAAGATACTTAATAAACTTAGATGACCACTTTCCATTAAACAGATAAGATCATTCTTTTTTTAAGGGGCAATTCATTAAGAGAGAATGAGACTTGACTTTGCTTATTTTAAGGTTTGAAAGAGAGCTAAAAGATTAACTATGTCAAGCAAAGTTCTTCATTAGCACTATTCAAGAAAAATCCTGATGAGTGCATGGGAAATAGGAAATACACCCCAGGGATCACTTCTGTGTCTCTGCTCGACAGTGGCACAGGAAAATAACTTTCTTGGGTGGTGTAAGCTATGGAACTTTGCTGGCTAGCCTTACTTAGACCATTGGGCCGATAGCCTAGTACCTACCTATGAACCTATGAACTTGATTAAAGAGATTGTAATGAATAAAAATAGATGGGTTCTGAAACTAAAACATCCTGAAGTATACCAAGTTATATCACATTTTTGAAGATTCAGCAAAACAGAATAAATATGCATAATACATGATCTAATTAAATAAGTCAAAGATTCTGCTGGTAGAATAACAGGATGTAAGACCTGGGCAGCTTTATCTTGCTCCATATTTTAACATGATAACTTGTGAAATAAAAGTATAGATTTTGAACTAATCCAAATATATCAATATAAACCGACTTAATAAGGTCAACAAATAAAGCAGGAAATTAATTTTAATAAAACTGGAAATAAAAATATTAACTGAACATGTCAAGTACCTTTTCAACATCTAAAGCAAAATGTGATAAAGTGGTATGTAGTATTTACCAGGTAAATAATGATGTTCATCGTGTTACACTGCTGCAGTCGTTACACTTGGGTTATCCTGCTGTCAAGCGCTCCCGCAGTCGGCCAGAGTTCCAAAGTCTTGGTCTGGCGTCGGTTGCTGTCGCTTCTTCGCTAGCGTCAGAGCGCCAGGGATATATAAGATGCATCCGATGCCATTTTCTTCAGTCTTTCTTGCCGTACGGTGCCCTAAGCAAAAGCAGTTTGCAAGGCCAACTCCTGAGATTTTCAAAGTCGAATTTCAGATCCGAAGTCTTCAATAAAGCTAAGTACCCCGTTGGGGAAACTTTTTTCTTGCCTCAGACCGATGTCAGAAAAAGTTAATAATTGCGTTTCTCGTGGGAAGCAAATACCTCATAAGGACTTCCACTCTTACTGTATTCTATGCCTAGGCCCTGATCACGACATCACTAGTTGTCGGTTTCATGCTAGATTTAACAAACGCACTGTAAAACGACATTTTGATTTTGCTTTGCACTACTTTGGCCGAAGGTTCAATTATACAATGCCATCGGAACAACCGACGACCGCAATTCATAAAAAACGCAAAGACAAGGATAAAGACAGGCATCCAAGGTCCAAAACCGACGACGAAGCCTCTTCTTGGCCAGTCGCCGGTTCTCAGTGAGGTGCTTTCGCAGGCCCTGACACCTGCTACCTCAGAGCCACAGGCCACCTCTGACTCCTACGTGGAGACAACTAGGCCTCTAGAAACTCAAGGTATTGGGCCTACGGAAACTAATCCCTCAGATGAGTCTGGAGCTGCTGAGCAGGCATCGACTTCTGAGGGTGTTTTCAGACCTTCACAACTTACCATTAAAGCAACAGCCAAGACAAAAACACCATTAAAGACAAAGAAGCAAGTACAGCATTCTCCTGGACAGTCCTCCATGCCTAAGAAACAGATTCTCAAAATGGCCGAAGACCTCATTACTCTAATCAGGGGTTCCCATCCCCCTCCTGAGAAAAGGCCTAGGCAGGATACAGACTATGATTCCTCTGATCTGGTTTCCATTTCCTCTGATTCCTCTTCAGACCAGGGATACTCTCTACCCCCCTATGAGGACTCTGATGCTGAAGAATCTATCCCTTCAGCCTCTCCTCCTGAGGATTACTCTTTTGGGGAAACTTTACATACTATGAGCGAGCATTTCCATTAGGAAAGTCATGATTATTCAGAATCCAAGAAAAGGCTCACGGACTTCCTTTTATTGCCTCAGCACAGGCCCCTTGCTATTCCGCCTGTGTTAGATATTGTGGATGATGTGTTCTCTGAATCCAGCTTATCTCCTGATTCTTTGCCCCCTACACCAGCCAAGCCAGATAGGTATTATAGAGTCCCTGACTCTCACAAGTTTCTTTATAAAAACCCTTCTGCTGACCCAAAAACCATTTCCCAGGGTCCCAAAGGGGTTAAGGCTTCCATTGCAAAAATCCAGTCCCCTCTGACGGAGATTCCAGAGCATTGGATAGATGGGGGAAGAAAGTTTACACATCTGCAACTTTAGCAGTAAGGGCTTTAAATTGCCAGTTTCACATGCTTAAGTACAAACAATATTTAATGGCTCAGTTAAAACAGAAAATGCTTACAAGCTCAGAAGCTCCTGACTATAAAGAAATGCAGGATTTATTGCATGCAGTTGAACAGGTGGGAAAACATACTCTGCAATGTGGTTTTGATTCTTTAGAGGCCTCTTGTAGAGCCGCAGTTACAGGTTCTGTGATTTGAAGACATGCTTGGTTAAAAGAACAGAGTTTACCTGACCATGTTAAGGCAAAATTATTGGATACTCCTTTACAGCATGATACCTTGTTTGGTGTTAAGGCAGAAGAGGTGTTAAAGAAAATGGAGGATAAAGCTAAATCTATGCAAACAGTCAAAGATTTCTTACAGGTATAGCCACCTTGATTTAGCAGAAATTGGCCTACAAAGAATTGGTCCTTTCCAGTGTCAGATAGGCCACAGAGAGGCAGATACAGACGCCCAAGAGGCAGACCTCAACCCCAAGGCTCTTACAGACAACGACAGTGGGGTACCTCAACCCCAAAAGGAGGTGAGGACAAGTCTCAGCCTTACAGGAAACAGTCCCAATGACTTCCCCCTTCGTATGCCAAGCACTTCCCTTTTGGCAGCCCCCTTAGGGGGGAAACTAGCACTTTTTTCTCAAAATTGGCAAACAATCACCCAACAGGAAAACACGAACTAAGTCCCAAAAATCAAGAAAATGTTTGCAGAAGCACCAAATCCCAATAAACTTATCCTTGAACTGGAACAAAAACCTTCTCAGTCTAAAATCAGACGTTCCTTTATTAATTGACCAGCAGTAAAAAATGCACGAACAGTTGTAACATCAGTAGTACGAATAAATCCAACTTTAAAAACACAAATACATCAAGCGCTTTCACCCGTTACTATGACGGGCTTTGTCAAGATGAACCACCAATATACTTTCTGTGCTTATATACAAGTTTGTAAACCAATTGATCAATTAAGATTAATTAGAACCAACAAATTGAACCAATTCAGTGTTAAAATTTTGCTTTCAATTTTAAAACAGCATCATGTTCACAGTGCTTGCAGCGTACATATTTTGGTTAAATGTATAACTGCCAGACTCTCAGAAACAGAAAACTACATCTGCTCATTTATGCAGTCTTTGTTGACTCAGATTTGGTCCTTATTTAATGTGCAGTTGATTAAAAAAATAATAAATAAATAAACATCTTAAAGTTCTTGTAAAACCTTTTGAAAGGGCTTAAATTGTTTGTTTTAAAATCTTCTAAAACAACGTCACTGATACGTTACTCGTAACTAACGCATTTTGACAATGAGCACTTCCAAATTGTAATCAAGTCAACAAATGTTCGTTTCTTCTTTGGACATTTCAAATACGTACAAGCGTGCACAATAATACTTCAAGTGAAAAATGCATATGAAAAATTCTTGTGGTTACTTAACATTTTAAAATAAGCTCATTAGATGTTAGCTTATCGTATGTTTATTCGCAAATTCCTTGAACTTGTTATAGAAAAAGGAAATAAGAAATATAAATGTAAAATATGTGTAAAAATAACAACCTACTAATAAACCATGTGCAATGCTTTGTTGTTCTAATAGACCACATTTAATCTTACATAAGGGATTACCACTCTACTGTTTCTATAATTTCCCTCCAGGAAATGTGTTTTTTAATTAATTACTTTAGTCTAATACTCTTTCAGGACAAACAGAAATGATTACTCAGTACAACCCCTTGCATTAAAAATAATGTTCATATTGTAAAATAGATATGTTGATAATTTAACTCTAACAATTAATTAAATATATTTGTAAAATAATTATCGAATAAATAAATAAATATATAAATACTTTCATATTGTATTATATTCTATTAAATATAAAATGTTCATCCATATAAATAGTGGATTGAATAAATAAAGAACCAACTTAATAAATTTTAATATTGTAAATATTGTGGACTTTAGCTAAAATACAAATGTTTATTAATTTTAATGTTAGTTGCAAATTAATAAGAAATATTCAAATACTTGTTGAAATTAATAAATAAATATACTAAATGGTGAGAGTTTAATGTACTACTGTTTGATACCAAACACCTGTTAGATAGTAATCTTTACCTTAAAATATTTCAAAATCTAAAGCCCACTATAGCCCCCTAGCAGAAATCTGTCATTAATTGTAGTGATTACCACTAACAAATAAGACATGAATTTTATAATAAGACAAAATATTGTCTGGTGACAAATTATAATTAGAAAATATTGTTCATTAAAACCATCTATTAAATATGAAAATCTATTAAATATGAAAAAACCCAAGACAAATGGGTTCTGAATATTGTGTCTCAAGGTTACAGGTTCCACTTTCACACTTTACCAAGGCTAAAAGGAATGCCAAACCTGCCACAAAATCAATGGGCAGAGGCTCAAAAACAAATTTCAGCCCTCATGGACATGAGAGCTATTCAAAAAGTACCACAGCAGGAACAAGGACAAGGATTTTACTCAAGACTCTTCCTGGGCCCCAGAAAGGACAAAGCCTGGAGATCCATACTAGACCTTTCAACTCTAAATACTTACCTGGATGTTCCGAAATTCAAAATGTTGACACTACAGCAGCTTCTTCCCATGCTGGGCAAGAAGGCTTGGCTTGTTGCTTTGGACCTCAAAGAGGCATACCTGCATGTCCCTATCAGACAAGATTGCAGAAGATACCTCAGATTCAAAGTTGGTACAATGCACTACCAATTCTCTGCACTGCCCTTTGGCTTATCTACTGTGCCCAGGGTCTTTACAAAGTGCCTGACACCAGTAATTGCATTTTGCAGACAAAAAGGAATTCAAATATATCCATACCTGGACAACTGCCTCATTCAAGCAGAGAGAAAGGACATTTTTCTAAAGTATCTGGCATTTGTAAAAAGGTTGCTAATTTCTCTAGGGTACACAGTAAATGAAAAGAAGCCAAAACTAGTGCCCTCACAACAGATAATATTCCTGGGTGCCAGCTTAAATACAACAGCCCAGATGGCTTATCTCACGCCAGACAAACAAGGACAACTGACTCAATATTTTCAATTGCTGGCAAAAAAGTCCCATCTCCCTGCAAGAAAAATTCTGCAGGCCCTGGGATTCATGGCATCCTGCATACTACTAATACCATATGCCAGACTGCATATGAGGAAATTACAATGGTAACTAAAAAGTGTTTGGACTCAATACTCTCACAGTTTAGAAACAGTAATACCAATAATTCCCTGCCTACAACAGGAGTTTCGATGGTGGGCACAGGCATGTCACCTCAACAAGGGTCAGCCTTTCACTCTACCCACAGCCAGGCAGACTCTAAGAACAGATGCTTCGGATTACGCCTGGGGAGCACACATGGCAGGAAAATGTATTCAGGGCAAGTGGACCACAGACCAAATGCATCTTCACATCAATCAAAAAGAGATGTTGGCTGTTCAAAATGCCCTAACAGCTTTCAAGGATATTCTGCATCCAGGACAATTACTATTAAAGACAGACAACACCACAGTAATGTGGTACATAAACAAGCAAGGGGGCACTCATTCTTATCCCCTATGCAGGCAAGCCATGACCTTGTGGAACACAGCTCTAACTTATCAAGTTCATCTGCAAGCACAATTCCTGCCAGGAAAGAAAAATACTCTTGGCAGATGATCTAAGCAGAAATATCATGGACCCTCACGAATGGAAATTGAATCCACAAATCTTCAGCATGGTAACACAAAAATGGGGGTGCCCAGACATAGATCTTTTTGCCTCCCCACTGAATTGCCAACTACAAAAATTCCGCACAAGGACTTACCACACACAAGCATGGAAAGTGGATGCTCTTTCGTTCAGCTGAAAAAGCCTAAAAGTTTATGCCTTCCCACCACTGCCTCTCCTTTCAAAGGTACTCCTAAAAGCCAGACAAGAAAAACCACAGATGATGCTGATTGCTTCAGACTGGCCATGCTAGCACTGGTACCCAATCTTAAAGAACTTGGCTGAAGGCCCACCATGGATTTTGCCTCAAATTTCACACCTTCTGACTCAACAAAACAATCAGATCCTGCACGGTCAGCTCAAAACCCTAAACCTGGCTGCATGGCAGATTCATTAGTCAAACAGGCAACACCTCTCTCTAAAACTGTTATGGGTGTTATTTTGGAGGTCAGGAGGCCTAGCACCAGGAAATCTTACTCAGAAAAATGGTTGAGATTCTGTGCATGGAACCAGGCTCAAAGCCTTGACCCTCTTGTCCCAAACATTCCTCAGATTTTACAATACTTAACTGAGATGCTGGACAAAGGCTTATCCTTCTCATCAATTAAGATCCACGCCTCTGCCATTTCAGCTCATTACAGCACGGATCCTCCCTTATTCTCTCATCCCTTGCTAAAGCAGTACCTCAGAGGGGCTAAAAACATAAGACCGCCCCAGAGTGCATCAACACCAACTTGGGACCTCAATTTTGTTTTGGAAAAACTGACCTTGCCACATTTTGAGCCAGCCAATACAGCCGATCTAAAATTTTTATCACGGAAAACAGCTCTGCTCCTAGCAGTAACTTCAGCATGAAGAGTGTCAGAGCTACAGGCATTAATGGCAGTGGAAGCTTTTATAATATTTCATCAGGACAGGGTTTCTTTAAGGACAAACCCTACCTTTATGCCAAAGGTGGTATCTAGTGTGGCTCTTAACCAAACCATCCATTTGCCAACTTTTTATCCAAACCCCCAGAATAAATGGGAGAAACTTCTGCACTCTTTGGACATACACAGGTAGCTACGCTTCTACTTGGACAAAACAAAAGCTTTCAGGAAAACTGAGCAACTGTTTGTAGCATATGCTGCAGGATCACAGGGCAAGGCTGTCTCAAAGCAGACTGTTTCCAAATGGATAGGACACTGTATTTGTTACTGCTACACACAGCATGGAAAATCAGTCCCTAATAACATTAGGCCACATTCTACCAGAGCAGCAGCCACTTCAACAGCCTTTCTCAAAGGAGTACCAACCAAGGAAATTTTGGAGGCTGCAACTTGGATTTCAGTGCACACCTTTACCAAGCATTACCACTTGCCTCTTTACTCTAAATCCAAGTAGGATTTGCCACTGCAGTTCTGCAGGGCCTCATAGCCAATCCTAACTCTTTATAGACCAGCCACCCAACCTTAGCTTTGGGATTCTACCCAAGTGTAATGACTGCAGCAGTGTAACACGATGAACATAGTACAGTTTTGTACCTACCATAAATGTAGATGTTCGAGTGTTCACACTGCTGCAGTCCAGGTTACCCTCCCTCCATCCCCTCTGTCCTAGCTGGACTTATCTATACCTTTCTATCCTATACAACCTTTGTGGTGTATTTGCTTGTAACTGAAGGTATTGTTTTTATTTTTTATATATGTTTTATTAGCAATATGTATTGCCTACCTTCTTGGGGGCACCTGACATCTGGGGCAAGAAAAACTGAAGAAAATGGCGTCAGATGCATCTTATATACCCCTGGCCGTCTGACATCAGGGAAGAAGCGACAGCAACCGACACCGGACCAAGACTTTGGAACTCTGGCCGACTGCGGGACTGCCTGGCGGCAGGATAACCCAAGTGTAATGACTACAGTAGTGTGAACACTCGAACATCTACATTTATGGTAGGTACAAAACTGTACTTTTTGAAAATTTCTAACACAGTCTGTAGGTTAGTTACTGGGTTGACAGGCATGTTGATATCCTTCTTTAATAATCTTTCAGTATTTTTTATAATAGGGATATCCTGCTGAGGATAACCTTAGATCCAGGGAGCATACCAGAGCCTGGGCCCTTCCATGTGCTGTATGTCAGGCATGTGGCCTATGTCCGAAGAGTAAGTACATAAGTGACACATGAGCACAAAACCCTCAGAACATCTTTGTCACTAGACTGAATGCAGTATTTTGAATTCAGTTTGAAGGTTGTACATCTTGTAATGTTCATTAAGTCTAAGACAGATAAGTACCCCATTGAGGAGTCTTCCTTCCAGAGAGGGGATGCTTCATATGGACATTCATTATAAGTGTCTTTTTTGTTTAGGTGCAGAGCATGATCATTAGCAATATTCTATTTGCCAGGCCTTTGTTCCTCAAACCTTGTGCAGTCATCCTTCTTCCTTGTCCACCTACCTAGAAAACCAGCACCTTAAACTCCTTGCTCTAGGGACCAAGGCTTCCGAATCTTCCCACCTGGATGTACATCTGCCTTTGAAATAGAAGTCAAAAAATTAAGAATGGAGGCTTCTGCTGTCCGGCCTCTGAATTTCTCAGTTGCATCAGATGAAGAAATCGAGGAACATCCAGTTCTAATGCCTATGCCCTCTGTCATGACCCCCATTGGAGGCCAATACAGAGCATGTAATTTTCATGACTTCTGAGACTGAGCTGATATTCATTGAGGACAAGAAGGGGGAACTGCAGCTGGTAATATTTGAAGGACCTAAAAAGATTACTCATAGAGGTAGGGAAGCATTCAAAACCTCTAAGATTTTTTCAGGGCAGACATTCCTGTTAAAAAGAAACAGAAAACAAGACATGTTACTCCTCTTGCTAAAGACCCCCAAAAAGAATGACAAGGTTTCACCCATTTTAAAGCCTTTATGCCTTTGAAGCCTCCTTGGGGTTTGACAGCTCCTTTTCCGGTTGAAATTCCTTCTGTTTCCATTCCCTCAATAAGGACTAGGGAGATTTCTCTGATTCTGGAGAGGAGTTTTTACCTTATTCTTTCCAGATTCATTCATCTTTTGCTTTGGGAACTTTGATCAGCAGGGTATTCTTTCCCCTGATTCCCTGGTAGAAGAACTTTCTTTTGGGGATACTGTTCTCAAAATGATGGAACATTTTAAGTGGGAAAGCTTTCAGATGTCTGAGGTTTAAAAGAAATAGTGTGGTCTCCTACATATGAATTCTCCTAGACCTTCTGAGGGGCATCCTGTTCTGGGGGCTCTGTTAGAAACTTTGACATATGCTTCATAATTCTCTGAGTCTCAGACTCCTGCATCTAAGAAGCTGGTTAAATTCCGTAAGGCTGCTGAGACTCAGACGTTTAAGAGTCTCACTCTCTTCTGTGATATCCCTTTCAACTGTCAAGCCCACTAAAATACTTGCTTCTTCCAAACTTTTACCATCAGCCAAGGATAGCATTCAAGACCATCAATTATCCTATACACACATATGACTAGATATGTCCTTTCCCTTCTTTCCAAACTTGGGGGGGGGGTAGAGAATAGGTCTGAGTCTGGTACTAAAACTTCAGCATTTTCTTTGCTTAGTTCTGCTTCACAAGTAGCTAAACACTCAATTAAGCGCAGCTATGATCCTGCTGATGCTTCTTCTGAAGCGGCTGTGTCAGGGTCAATCATTACAAGGTATTCCTGGCTTAGGCTTTAATCCTTTCCGGAGGATGTAAGGGTGAAATTATTAGATTCTCCTCTGGATACCCAAAATTTGTTTGGCTGTGCTGCTACAAATATCTTTAAAGCTTTGCAAGAAAAGGGGAAGCTTGTACAGGACTTTAAATAGACTTTTCTTTCACCTTTTCCTAAATATCAAAGGAACTATCCCTCTAAAGCACATCCCTTTGTGTTTTATTCTGAACAACCTTTGAAGGGTAAAAGACCTTCTAAGAGGGTATTTTCTTCTGAAAACAAACAAGTCACGATTCCAGGAGACAAAAGTTTTCGTTTCAATAAAGCCTACTTCCATTTGACTGTCCTCTTTCCTTCACCCAGTTTCCTGTTTCTCAAAGTTTGCTCTGTCCTTTTTCCTTGAGTGAAAGATCACAACAGCCACATGGGTTATGTCAGTCATTCACAATGGCTACTATATGATGTGGAAGTCCCTTCCTCTCTTTTCAGGCATTTCTTAGTTTTCCCTTTGCCACTTGCCTCATTTTCCTCTTCTTCTTCAGGACCTATTAGCTGAAAGTACTATTCAGCAAATGCCTCCTTCGAAGAGCAGCTAGGATTTCTACTCCAGGGTATTTCTGTTTCCCAGGAAAGAGGGTTCTTGCAGCCTCATTCTAGATCTCTCCTTTCTCAACACCTTTCTGAAAATTACCTCTTTCAAAATGTTGACTCTTCAGTTTCTATTTCCTTTCTTTCTACCTTACCCCTTTCTGGTTTCCTGAGACATAAAGGATGCATATCTCTATATTTCTATTCATTCTGTCTTCAGGGAGTTTTTATTGTTCTTCCTTACATTACTAATTCTGTACTTTGCCAGTTAGTCATTTGATGCCACTGAGGGTCTTTAGCAAATGCATAGTCCCTGTCATAGCCTTTTGCTGACTTCATGAGATCCAGATTTTTCCCTACCTGGATGTTCTTCTCATTCAAGCTCCCTCTCAGCAGGCTCGTCAGCTGGCCCTAGGATTCACAATGCTTCTTATTCACAGTGCATGCTTCACTCACAATTTAAAACAAGTCAGTTCTGACAGCTATGTTGGCTTTTCTTCCTCCTCCTCCTACGGTCCTCCCTTTCTTTCAGTTCCTTATTCCATTGCAAGACCTCAGCAAGAGAACTTCTAAGAGCCCTGGGGTTCATGACATCCACTTTTCCCATGGCTGCCTTTGCCAGACTCCATAGTCTGTCCAGTGGTACCTGAAGACAATTTGACTTCAGAATTTCCATCCCCTGGACTTCTGAATTTTTGTCTTGCCTTGATGTCACAGCAATGGTGGATATCCCTTCTGTTCTATCATATTTGTGTGGGTCATTGAATTCTGGTCTCACGTACTCATCTGTTAAAACTTATTTATTAGCCATTTCTGCCCTTCTAACACTGGATCAACAATTTTATTAAAAGTTTGGTGTTAAACAGCATATAAAAGACGTCCATCATATGAGATCTCCAAGAAAATACATCCCTCCTTCTTGGAACCTGAACTTTGTGCTTAAAAAGTTAACTCAGCTGACTTTTCAACCAACAACTCCTTCCACATTGAAAGTATGTACCTGGAAAAGTGTGTTATTGTTAGCTCTGACTTCTGCCAAAGACTCTTTGAACTTCTGTCCCTTATGTCAGTTCCTTCTTGTCTATTTTTCCAGAGAGAGAGTGTCTCTTAGAACCAATCCTACTTTTATGCATAAAGTGGTCAATATGTTTTTGAATCAGATCATCCATTTGCCTTCCTTCTTTCAATCTTCTCAAAATAACAATGAGAGAATTTGTCATTCTTTGGATTTGCATAGGCATAGTCAGATACTATTTAGATAATGCTAAAGATATTAAGAAATCTGAGCAACTTTGTTTCTTTTCAGGACAAAAAAAATGGGTTTGGCAGTTTCTAAGCAAACCCTTTCTTCTTTTCTTACATCATTTCCTTTGTTATCCTTTTTAATGCAAATAGCTCCTTGTTCTGTCTGTGCTCATTCTACTAGGGCAGAGGCCTCTTCTGGAGTTTTTTTAAGGGTCCTGATGCTGTATCCAGTTTTGGAAGCTGCTCCTTGGTCTTATGTACATATTGTTACTAAACACTGTAAGTTGGATGTGCTTTCAAGGGCCAGAGTATGTTTTGCAAGGTCTGTCCACCATGTTTTTTTTTTTGTTTTTTTTTTGGAGGGTTACTCAGTTCCATCTTGCTGTTCCCATTCCTAAAAGTAGCCTAGCTATTCTCCCTATTTTAAGAAATACTGCAACATCGATTATGGGAGGTCATAGTACACTTGTGTAAAAGCTTACAACAACAATCAATGTCTTACTTATCATTGTTGCACTATTTTAGCTCTCTCTCTGTCCTTCCCACCATTTTTTTTTTCATTTTCCTCTGGCCAAGGGGACTTCTTTTCTTTGCTTTTTTTAAGGATATACACGTACTCTATTCCATATCCTTTTCTTCTCTTTTGCTGCTTCTGATCTTCTGGGGCAATTCATTTCTAAGAATTTTGTACTGGCAGATCACGTATGTACCTTACACTCCAGTCGCATGATGTGCATGTGACATGCAGCTCATGGAAAGGGCAGCGCTTTGGTATACTAGCTGGATGTACAGCTACTCTCAGCAGGATATATCTGTCATAACGAATACTGTAACAGTGATGAGAGATCTACTGTTATAGTAAGTTCTTACATAACTGTACTTTCAGAATATACATGTCAGTGAATGCATGCCTCCTTGATGGCCAAAGAGCTATACAACAAGTAATCAGAATTTAACAAGGCCAGATGATGATGACTCTGTAAATTATAAAGATCTTGTCAAATATGAGAATCAGAAAAATTAAAATACCCTTTCCAAGATGGAGGAAATATGAAGTTTGAGTTAACTAAGGGTAGATTAAAATGTTCCTTAACAAATGTCTAGCTTACCATCAATATCACAAGTCTTTCCAGATCTACATTTTTGAATTCCTTCACAAATTTCAGTTGGAGTTAAGGGCTGGAAAAAGCATCATAAAAGTTGCTTAAATGAGAATTGGTGGGGACTTTAAACATGCCATTATGAGAAAGACTTGTCAAACTAGGATTAAAGTACATTTAAAATCTCCCTGGAAAAAATGTAGCTTTATGGCCAGTGGCAAAAAGAATCAAAGAAGGCATTGTCCTGTTTAAAACCTGAATTTCTGCTTCAATAGTTATAACTTTTAATCTGTTTGGAGAGGATGTTCTTATACTTAATTTTATTTTTCCTTCATAAATTCTGACTTTAAAACCAGATATTGCCTTCTCACATATAGTAAGTTTCTCAATAAAAGACAAATTATTAAAATCATTTTATACACTAAGGCATTAAAGAAATACAACAGATCAGGTTTAGAGAAATATTCCATATTGTAAATCCATGTCTTTCAGTAAATTGACTGTCCAATGAAAAGCCTGATGGGAAAACGCCTGCTTTTCAACTTCTGCCCAAAGGGAGACATGAATAAGTCAAGTTAACTTAGATGTTTTCATTGACTTGTGTAATTAGTATTGGTGGCTCAAAAAGGAGCATACTTGCCTTTGGTTCTGAAAGATCAGAAGGTAGTTGGTTCTATTCCCACACCAGGTACTTGGATTCATTACTGACCTGAGTGTCATATTCCTTGGATGAGATTTTAAGCCATGATCCCATCTGCCTGAGTTGGTGGTAGTTCAATTAGATGCAAAATATCCCATTTATCAAAAAGAGTAAAGGACATTCTCTGGTACTCTGGCAAACTTTCTCCTAGTCAGTATGAATACCAACCACCTTTGGCCTCCCTTGAAATGAAGACACTGGCCTAGTGGACCTAACCATGTCAATAAAGCATAAGAAAATAAAAAAAAAATAAAAAGACTGTATCTCATACCAAGGCCAGTTTGTAATTAGTGCTAAAATGAAATCAAGGATATAAATGACGCAAACATAGCTAGCTCTACCACAGAACAGCACCCCACCTTATTCCAATATTTCCTAGCCTTGTAGTTGAAAGACTGTTTACCGTGTGGCTTGTTTTTTTAATCAGGATTCACTAGATTGTTATTTTTAGTCGAGTTCCATGCATTCCAAACAAGATAACCAAGGTAGCTG
Source organism: Protopterus annectens (assembly GCF_019279795.1). Taxonomy (NCBI): domain Eukaryota; kingdom Metazoa; phylum Chordata; order Ceratodontiformes; family Protopteridae; genus Protopterus; species Protopterus annectens. Next base: position 142,602,637 of record NC_056742.1, on the reverse strand, counting down.
CTAGATGTTCATTATGTAAACATGTTATACCCACATTAAGCTTACTCTACATAAGTGATAGTGGACTAAGTACAGGTTCAGTATTGTAAATCTGGCTTCATATTTTGATTTTTATACTAATGATATTTTTAGTAAACTGTCATTGTACCTTTTCCATCTCTTTGATATCACCATGGCTCTAACTGCAAAAAGCATTTTCATATTCAAGAATGGGACTAATGATTCTTTAAACTATAGGTATTAATGCCAAACAACATCTCAATGCAATGCATCTTAATAATGTCTTGATTCTTCCATAATATATCTTTACCTGTCAATTAGCATGCACCACAAATCTGAGATCACTAATTAGCAGAATCACAAGAAAATTATTGTTTTGTACATGTGGAGACCAGTTCATTACGGAACTAGTAAGGGTATTCCTATGTTATCCTTTCTTGAATGAAGTGCAACACATTTCTTTTAAGCTTCATATTATATCTTCTCGTGTTATTAGTTCATCTAGATAATTTTGGAGTACTTCCTGAGTTTGTTACTAAACATGCAACTTTTAAATAGTCTGCAAACCTATATACCCCACAGCTGCCACTATTTGGCATAGCTGACATAAATACATAGAAACAAAAATGGGCTTAAAATTGTCCAGAAGCACTGTGCAAAGTGGGCTGTATTGGTCTGATTTAACATCACTTATATGGACTTCAGATGTTCTCCCATGTAACCAACTCCTTATCCATCTAATCAAATTCAAGTCTTTCTTTCAGTGCCTTAACAATAAAAAAGTTCATAACATTAACATGTATCTGCTTATGTTCTGCTATTATTATATCTGTGTAAAAGAATGTTACATTTCTTGCACAAGCTCTGCCACTAGAGAAACCTTGTTGAGTGTTTATAATATTCTCCAGGTGCTGCATAAATTTAAAAAATATTCTTTCAGTAAATAGTTATTCATTAGACTTATCAGTCTATATTTATCAGTTGTCTGTTCTTCCTCCTTTATGTAGTAGAATTACAATGTACACATTTCCAATTATTAGGGATGTATCCAGGGAATATAGTGATTTCTGCAGTAATGGTGCTAATACTGGGGTTATAGAAATACATATTTTATTTATGAAGTAACCATTTAAATTCTCATATCCCTCCACAATTTTTTTCTCAATTTTCTTCATTGTTTCAACAACACATTCTATTTAAATGTACTTTACCTCAATGTCATTTTTCAGTTAGTGTTTGATTTAAAGGCTTATTATATCCAATGTCAGATTTTCTTGCCAACGTATTAGCCAGTAGCATAGCTAGGGCAGGTTGTAAGAGGCAACCACCCATGGCACAAAGTGTTAGAAGGCACAATTTGATTGGCCAACCATCATCCCAATTGCTCTTAGTCCAACACTGACTTTTAAAAGTCAGTATTACATTTGAGGTCAAACCTGAGCACTATAGCTCTCCTTGTGTGGTCTACCTATAGCAACTGCTTGTTACAGTTTAAAAGAAAAAAAAACTTAAAGTAAAATCTGACTGCCATAGTGCTCCGTACTTCACTTGGTATAGTTTTTTTTTTAAACAAAACCTGAGCACTGTAGTGCTCCATGCAGGTATAAATTGTTGCAACTGTTTGCCACATTTGTAGCAAGCAGTTTACTACGGTTTAAATGTAATGTTTTATTAAGTAAAACCTGAGTGCTGCAGTGCTCTGGGCAGGGTATAAGCCTTGGCAACTGTTTGCTCTAGTTTAAAAGGAAAAAGTATATATTTTTAATTAATGTTTTACCGTAATATAAAGAAGAAAGGAAGGTTACGGCAGGCCACAGAAATGGCACTTGAATGTTTGGGGCAGGGGGGTAGGAGGAAGGTGGGGGGGGGTCATGTCCTGTATCTAGTTATCTGATTGGTGTGCCAGTAAAAGAACAGACTTTTTTGTTTTTTGCTTTTCACTTAAGGAGCTTGTGGGGTGTGAACTGGGGACTGTCTGCAAGAAGTCCTTTTGTGTGCCCCATTTCTAAAATGCACACACACACACACATACATACACACACATACACACACACATACACACACACACACACACACACACACACACACACACACACACACACACACACACATGTGTTTGTGAGTGTGTGTGTGTGTGTGTGTGTGTGTGTGTGTATATAATATATATATTATATATATATAAATATATATATATATATATATATATATATATATATATATACAGTATATGTTTATATATAATATAATATATATATATATATATATATATATGTATATACACATATATATGTATATACACATATACATACACACACACACACACACACACACACACACACACATATATATATATATATATATATATATATATATATATATATATATATATATACATACATACATACTCACACACACACACACACACACACACACACACACACACACACACTTGGATTTTGGTTGGGTTTCCAGACCAGTTATCTCTCAGACTTTATTCCATACTGATGTTTTTGAGGAAATATGATTATTTATGGCCCCATTCAGCTTATCATGGAAATTATTCTATTACTAATGTTGTATTCTTCCATTTTAGCCTGCCAGTTGCATTTTATTAATGTATTGCTTTGTAGTCAACATTATAAAGCATTTACTAGTTTCCGTACTGTCACACAATCTATTTCCTTTAACAATAATTTTATATTCCGCTGAATTATGACCTGATTCCAACTGGGAGTCAATTACTTAAGTAATAACCAATGACGTGGTGTGGTATATTGAAGATTTACCCATGGTTGGTGTGGTTTAATCATGAGGGCGAAGCCCGAGTGATTAAACAAAGGCAACTGTGGGTAAATCTTCAATATACCACTACCACGGAGTCGGTTATTGCTATTATACAATGACATTATTTAAGAAAAAAAATACTTACTTTTCTTAAATAATGTCTTTGTATAACGGTGGATTGCTGTTCTTCCGCCGGTTGTGGTATACTGATTCTGCTTTTTGATGTACTGCGCATGTGTATGGGACTTGCATTCCCATGCATACCCAGTGCATCAAGGCTTTAAAACGGAAACAACGGAGAAAAGAAAGTCTCCGTTGCTCCTTTTTTCTCTCTCTTTTTTTATTGTAAAAAAAAAAAAAAAAAAAAAAAAAAGATTTTAGGGCAGTTTATACCAACGGAAAAAAGTCCGGGCAACCGGACATTTTTCCGTTGTCATATTGTGGGATTTACAATGGGCACACTGGTTGGGCTGGCCAATCAGCGTGCATGTTTTAGAATATTAATAGGGAGGAATTGTATAACTGCTTTTTACCAGTCAGTTGAAGGGTGTTATCATTCACCACATTTATGCCTGCTGTAGCCAAGATAACAATGAACATTGAGTTGGAGTAAATGTATACTGGCTAAGGCTTTGGTGAATAATGGGGGATATTAGCATTTCCTCACCTAATGCACATGAAATTTAAGTATGCCAATCATTCTGAGGAATATTTAAATCCCCAGCCGTGATGGTATTAATTTGGCAGGGTGTAAAATTTTCTAGAATTTTATTTGTTTCTCCACGCTCCAGTGAAGGGCTTCTACAGAAAAATATTACTTTTATTTGAATGTTCCTACTAACAATGTCATAGAAATAACTTCAGATTTATTTTCTGTTACACATTTCTAATCCCTTTTGTTTATTGTTAATGTTGATAGAAACACCTTGTTCCCCTTTCTACAAAAGTGGAATCCTTGAAACTCTTTCAGTTTTACGTGTCAAAATCATTAAGCCAAGTTTGTATAATTATGAGAATGACATAATTTGAGCTTTCCAGAATTGCTTTATGTAAACAGTCTTGTTAATGAGACTTCTAACATTACAGAGCAGGCACTTCAGTTCTCATCTTCTTTATAACCTGATCAGTCCCTGTCCTAAAAACAATTCTTAATTATTTTTCCAGGTTTTGCACAGTATTTTTCCTTAGTGACATAGGTGATACATATCTCTAGAGAAGTAGCCTTTGTTATCAAGCATATATTCCCAAAGGAAAATGTATAGTTTTCTGTCTGTAACATCCATTGTCTTAAGCTATGGATTGAACTAACTAGTTTCAGTAAATTGTCTCCCAATATTGGTACCAGTTGATTGCCCATGCAGGATTATTTTATGTCCTTTTCACTTACACAGCCTAATTATTGTTTTCCACGTACCAGTTTCATTAATTCCTGCAAAATAATTCTTTAAGGATTTTTGTTTTATAACCTCACAAAAATACTTTTTCTGATGTCAAATATTCTACAACCTATCATTTTGAAATATATGTTAACTAATTCCTTGTGCCCTTCAACACTGAATCTCCAAAGATGACTACCTGCTGCTTGTTTATACTCTGCTCAGCCTTGCCTATTTTCAGCATTTTCTGTGCCCTCTTCTAACCTATTTTCTATGTTTATAACATCCAATACTTTTTCAGTTTCTGTTTCAAACTGAAATTCTCTATGTTCCCACCTAATACTCCATGGCATTTTTTGCTTTTACTTACTTTCTTACTTTCCTTTGATACATCAGAGTTGTCATAATGTACTGTATAACTATTGCTTTCAGTGTCTGGCTCACTAAAATATCATTTTGTCTCTGTAGCTTTCATACAACAGAGTTCTTCCACAATGTTTTGTAACTGTTTACTTTCATAAATATCCCCCACTGAACTTTGCATTATTTTCAATCTGTAAAACGTCAGATACACCATCTGTGTTACTATCATCTCTACCAAGATCCTCTGTTTGCAATGGTTTTTTCAAAGTACTCTTTTGCATTTTCAAGGTATGTGCATTTGTTACATGTCTTTGTGGTGCTATCCAAAGTGCAAAAATCTCTTGTCAGCATTTTGTAGACGTTACAATCAGGCCTTCTAGACAATATTTGTCAAAGTATCCAATTCTAACTGGAAAATTGTATCACTTTACATCTTCTTCTCTCATACACAAAGTATAGTAATTCATGGAGTTTAAGTTCACAAAAGAAAATGTTAGCTGGTCAGTAATGTCCTCATCATAGTAAATGTTAGCTAAAGATACTAAGAACCCTCACCATCCACTACACACTCTAGTTGTTCATGCAAAGAAGTGCAAATAATTTATTTTTTCTTTGCATTTTTGCATTTTGCATTGATGTGTCCACTCACAAAGACTAACATTTTCAAGAACAGAAAATAAAAGGATAACATTTTCACATGTAGTAGTCTACCCACACACACACAGTAGAGTCAGTTTAAATTTTAAAAAGTACTCACTCACAGAATGACACTAGTGTCTAGGGAGCACAAACAAGTGCACTAATCAGACCAAACAACAGCTCTGACAGGTATAAAGAAATGGGTAGGGGAAAACAGAATTTCACCCTAGTCCCTAATGGCTGGGAACACCAAACAAAACACAGAAAATAAAACAAAAATAACTTTATAGTTCACTGGCTGCCCACTCACAATCTCAAGACGGGTTGTTTTATAAGTTACTTGATAAATGAAACTGGCATTCCTTTCCTCAGATGTACTACTTTGGTTATTCTCAAAGCCCACATCTTTACTGAACATTGAGAAACAGATAGATGAAAACATTCTGTCTTCCCTAATACCTCTCAAGTAATTTCCACTGTCCATTCCTTTCTTTTTAACAGGTAGCTAGTAAGTTTTATAAAAATGAAAATTGGAGGGGGAATAAAGGAGAAAGAGATGTGGTTAAGAAAAAATAGGAATTATATAGAGTGAATGGGTATGGCAAAGGTAAACTATTCCAGCATAAGTGGAATCTCAGAACAAGAAGAGGTACAAATGCAGAGTGCTAAAGAGAAAATAAGGGAGTATCTGGATAATATGCATGAGTTTAGAAAAATTGCTGTTAAGCAATTATTTCTGATAATAGAGCACAAAATCTTTTAACACAGTGACAGGTAACAGAAAGTAGAGAGGGTCGTCACCAAACTTAGAGAGCCTATAACAAGAAAAATAACCAGAGATCCAGTAGAGGTATTAGAGACAATTTGGAAATTTTATGAAAATTTGTATAAAGCAGAGAAATAAGAAACTGATAGAAGGTACAATATCAGTAAATGTTAATTCAAATCATTTTTGTTTATTGAGTGTAATTGCATACTTAGTCTGGCAGTTGGTACAGAGGAGTAAGTCTATGAACTGTTAATGAGCTACTTACTGTGGTACAGAGTTTGATTCTGTCAGCCTTCATTTGTTAGCTGTCTGACCATGGACCAGTCATTTAACCAGATAGTACCTTGTGGCAACTGGAGTATGGGCTAAGCTCATTAATGGTCTGCTGGATGGCATGCTTTAAGTATGTATGAATCTGTCAATAGCCATTGAAACAAAGACATACATCCATCATCATTACTTCCACAACAGACGATCACAAAATCACATTGTTTGTTGAATGTGTATCATGAATATCTGCTTGTTTACATCTTGGTAGGTAGTTAAGTACTCAGCTCTTGGTTAAGTCTCTGTGTTAACATTGTTAGCATCTTGCACTTGTGAATCACCAATAATAACTAATCTATCCACATACACACAGAAGTGGTATCAATTGATGACTATTAGTGTTATTACCTTCACTTGCTACTAGAGTCCTAGAAAACTAATCATGTTCTGCGTAGTCAATGCTGCAGTACTGATTCCTGGGACTTCCTGCCATGCAGAAGCAGGTGGATGGCCTGATTTCCAGAGTCTTTATATCATTTCTAGATGACTGACATCTGAAGACTGATGTCTGGATGTCCACTGGTGGTTGGTGTTTCTATAGAACCTTCTTCTTCCAGTCATATACCCCACTGGAAAAATTCCTCTTCTAATTTAATGTTCAAAAAGGTCAACAATTGTTTGATGTGTGGGAAGCAAATCCCATATAAAGATATTCACTCATTTTGTATGTCCTGCTTAGTGCCGCAGCATGACATCTCTAACTGTCCTGTCTGTGCAGACTTCCATGCAAAAACTCTCAAACAAGGTCAAGGTACTTTCCGGCGACATGGTAGCCTCTGGTACTTGCCAGCTACATGGCCTCTTCTTTAGCTTCCTCAGTGGCATCACAATCCACTGCTATCACAGGGCCTCCATAGACTCCAGCATCTGCTAGCAGCATTCCAAAAAACTGGAAAGACAAAGAACCTTGACCCTACCGAAAAATGTCCTACTATAGGATTTAAGTTGACTGACCACCTAGGTGAGAAGGATTTGCTGCCACATGGTCCTGTAAGTCCTAGGCCAGAATTCTCTGGTGCAACCTTTCGGGAGGCCACCATGGTTTCCAGCCCAATTACGAATGCCACCACCATTCATGTCAGTCAGGTCTGAGGTCACTCTGCAGGCCTCAACTTAAAATGTCCATGCCATGGCTCTTGAGGGAGACTCCCTGTTTTCCCCAAAGTTTTGGTCAGACAAACTCATCCTCAGGTCACCCCTTTAAAATGGGCAAACAAACCGAAGCAAATCACTTCCTTTGCTTCTCCTTTGCCTCTGTCCACTTTATTCTCAAATAAAACTCCAAGACCTTCTTAAAATATCACAGGAATTTATGGCCTTCATGAACTGTAGACAGCCCTCTCATTCTTCCACCCCTAAGGCCTCCCCATCTAAAAGGAGCAGGGAAATAGCTTTTCTGGAAGAGGAAGATTCCTCTAGCTTAGAGGATTAGGAGGAATTGCCTTTCTCTGACCACATACCACCTCAAACTTACCCAGACTCAGAATACACTCGCTTTCACCTCCCCCCGAGGACCTTTCATTTGAGGATACACTGCATAGAATGAACAAGGATTTCAGTTAGGAAAGTCAAAAAATAAGCAGTTCTCCCAGGCCCAGACCCACAACAGGGAAATGCTAAACCTACCTTCATCCAGACCACTGGCTATTCCTCAAGTACATGTTGTATTAGATGATATATTTGAAGATATAGCTCTACACCCTGACTCTACTCCCTGCTCTGAGGAAGCCAGAAATGTTTTACAGAGTGTTTGAAACTCATAAGCACCTCTATAAAAATCCATAGGCTGATTTGTCTGTTGTCTCCACTGAATCCACAAAAGGTGTACCTAAAAGACCAGCAAGACATCTCCTGACTAATAACAGGGAACGTAGATTACTAGACAGTTTTGGGAAGAAAGGCTCTGCCTTTGCCACCCTGGCAACAATAGCTTTGAATTGCCATTTCCATTTGCTAAAGTACCTTGAATCTATTCAAGACAAAATGCTAGCTGAGGAAGACTCTATTCTGAATAGAATCTTATCCAAGGAAATACAGGAGATAGTCAGAGATGCTTTGCAAGTCTCCAGACACTCCCTAAAATGTGGCTATGGTGCTTTAGATGCTTCTTTTAGACCAGCTGCCATAGCTTCTGTCTTCTGAAGAAATGCATGGCTCAGTACTCAGCCCCTGTCAGATCAGGTAGAGCCTGAACTGCGGGATGCCCCATTGGACAAGGAATTCCTTTTTGGTCCTCCAGCTGAACAAGTTTGAGAAACTGGACAAAAAAGGAAAACAAATTAAAACTGTGAAAGAATTTTACCTGTCCCTGATCTGGATGTGCAGTAGTTATTATCCTTCAAAACCTTGGCTTCTTCCACCTAGACAAGACAAGGGGAGGCCTCCCCATAGTAAAATACCAAGATAATTTAGGAAATGGCAAACAGAGCAATAAAACATAAACAGTAAATTCAAGTACAATCACATAAAATAGGATCCTTACTCTAAGGATACTGCAGACACTAGATTACAGATGAGCGCTTTTGTTCCTTTATTTAATGTAACAGAACTTCATCAGATAACGTTACATTCCAAGATTCACCCTTATATGTTAGGTATGAGCTAATCACACCTCTTTATTGATTAAAATTTTAATTCCACTCTGTTACATTAAATAAAGGAACAGAAGCGCTCATTTGTACTATAATAGCGCCTGGAGTGTCCTTCTTGGAGTAAGGATCCTATTTATGAAACAGAACAATAACAAAGGGCAGGGGGCTCCAAAGAGCCCACCCAGCACAGAGAGCAACTGTGACTATGTCCAACCCCACCATCCCTTCCCCTTCAAACCCTAGCAGGAAGATTCTCTATCTTCTTAAAGCAGTAGAAATCCATCACCCTGGACCAATGGGTCCTCAGCATCATAAAGAAGGGTTACTGTATTCAATTCAGAGAAATTCTCCACTTCTTGGGCATTCCAAAACCACCAAAAGAGCAAGAAAGACTCTTACCACCTATCCTCGGGGAGCTACTCCAGCAAGGATCCATTCAGCCTATTCCTCCAGGACAAGAAGAAAACTTCTACTTTTACTCAAGTATTTTTCAAGTGCCAAGAACCTGGAGACCCATCTTGGACCTCTCAAAGCTAAACAAGTTTCTCAACATCCCAAAATTCAAAAAGTTTATGTTGCAGAAATTACTGCCCATGATCTTCTAAGATGCTTCCATGGTCACCATAGGCCTAATGGATGTTTACCCTCCATTTCCCCATAGCAAACAACCACAGAAAGTGCCTATGATTTGTAGCAACAGGCTGTCATTTCCAATTCTGTGCTTTACCATTTGGACTGTCTACTGCTTCCAGAGTTTTCACAAAATGCTTAGCTCCGCTAATAGCACATTGCAGAACTCTAGGGGTTCATATTTACCCCTACTTCAGTGACTGTGTCATTCAGGGAAGATCCACTTCAGAGACCCTAGATGCCTTACAGATCACTGTAGACTGCTTTTAGAATATAGGTCTCACCTTAACTCTTCAAAAATCCCAAATTCTCCTTCAACAAGGATCCTCTTTCTGGGAGCCCTCATAGACTCAGTTCAAGAGAAGGTATTCCTTCCCAAAGACAGGATTGCTTTCTTGACAGGCTACCTGACCAACTTGGTTCCAAAGCAGCAAATCATTGCAAGAGAATTCCTGAGAATACTGGGGTATGTGGCATCATGCATTCTCATGATCCCATTTGCAAAGTTGCATATAAGGAAACTTTAATGGTTTCTGAAAAATGTTTGGGAATAGCACTCCCAACTTCTATAAACCCTACTGCCCTTCCTTCTATGCCTGAAAAAGGGACTCCTAAGCTGGAAGAACACCATACAAAAGATCCTAGTGGCAAACTTTAGTTTGGCAGGAGAAGGCAAGACCATTACCATGGAGTTTCAGACATAGCTTGGGGAGCCCACTTAGGTCCACTGAAGGTACAGGACATTTGCTCCCCTCAGCAGAGAAAACTGTGTATAAATCAGAAGGAGTTGCTACCAGTCTACTTGGCCATAAAAGCCTTTCAGCAAAACTTAAAACCTAGGGAGACTGCAAATATGGACAGGCAACCCCACAATTATATGGTGCATAAACAAACAAGTGTGAAATTTGTCTTATCCCCTGTACAACCTTGCCAGAAAAATTTAGATGCTGGCTGAAGAGATAGGGTTGGCACTCATAGTCCCTTATATTCCAGGTCAGAACAATACCCACCCTTACTCCTTATCCTCAGAGTACTAACAAACATCAGAACGGACAGACTCAGCATGATACTAGTAACCCCCTTCTGGCCGAGATCTCTGGTTCTCCTACTTCCTGACTCTCAGTGAGGGAGATCCTGCACCTTACAAAGGTAGATGGATCTCCTCAGCCAAGTTAAGGGGATCTTCTTCCATCCCCACCTAGATAGCCACATGTTAACTACCTGGATGATTGGGTTTTGACATCTAGGATTGCATTCTATCCCAATGTCATGCTCTCCATTCTAATTCAAAAAAGTCCAATACCAGGAACTTGCAAAATGGAAAAGATTGTCCACTTGATGTCACAGCAATGTTAATAACCCTTCTCAAGCAGACATCAGCTCAGTCTTGCAGTGTCTGTGAGGCCTTTTTAGACTAAGGTTTTTGTATTCCAGCATCAATGTACATGCATCTGTATTATCAGTTTGCCTGCACAGTGCTCCAACTATCATCTCACACTGTCACACGAAACATTGTCTAAAAAGGATGATTCACTTGAGACCACCCAGGAGGAACCCCATTCTGGCATGGGATCTAAATTATGTGTTAGAAAAAATAACTTTGCCACCCTTTGAACCTGCTGCCACTGCCTCTCTAAAGATGCTCCACCTGCAAAACCACTTTCCTTATAGCTATTACATTACCTAGGAGAGTTTCAGAGCTACAATCCCTCGTGTGCAAAGAACCTTTCACTGTCTTACACAGGGATAGGACCACCCTCTGAACAAACCCATCCTTTTTACCTAAGATGGGTTCAAAACTTAGTTTAAACCAGGCTATCCATCTACCAGTCATCTACCCAAATCCACAGAACAGGGCAGAGCAAGTTCACCACTCCCCAGATATGCACAGTCAGATTTAAGCAGGACTAATGCCCAAATAGAGCAGAACAATTACTGGTGGCTTTCTTAGAGGGTAAACAGGCCTGTCTCTAAACAAACTATCTCTAAATGGATAGTTAACTGCATTAAGTTCTGTTAAACACACCATGGAAAAGATTTACTTGGGTATAGTAAAGCCTACTCCAGACATGGAGTGACTAGCACTGCCTTCTTCAAAGGAGTTCCCACCCAGGCCATCCTAGATGCAGCCACGTGGAACTCTGCTTAGGTTATAGTGTTTTGTAAAAGGTATGTACAATGTGTCCAGGGCTAGAGCAGGTTTCACTTCTGCCATCCTGCTAAATCTCATTCCCTAAGGTCATACAGATGTCCTACCACCCAAGATTTAGTTTTGGGAGTCCTCCCAAGAATCAGTACTGCATCACTGACTATGAAGAGCTTAGTGCAGTTGTGTCCCACTTACCATAATTGTAGATGTTTGAGTAGATCAGTGTTATAGTACATGCTACCAGCATCCAGACCCTCTATCTGCTGAACATTTGTCTCCTCCTTGCTGGGTGCAGGGAGTAGAGGAGTTTTTCTGCAGATAGTTGTCTTATCTCCATCATCCCCTCTCTGCCTCCTATTTTTTTTTTCTTTCCTCGATCTCACTTAAATTCAGACAACTGGAGAGGGTGTGCTGTTGCAAGGCATCAGAATGCTCATTCACTGCTTAGAAAAACCTGAAAGTGGCGACAATGGGAATCTTTCATATACTCTTATAACCAGACGCCAGTCTTTGAGCATCAGTCGGCTAGGAATGATGTAAAGACTCTGGAAACCTGCATGACAGGAAGACCCAAGAGTCAGTACTGCAACAATTATGTTAAGTGGGTTACAACTGTCATTTTTGTAATTATTAAGTAATGCCCTCCTTTACCTTTCTTTTTTTTAATGTTTATCAATTTTTACTGCATGAATATCTTCTTCTTCCTCACTTTCCTCAAGATGTGTCATGCTGGTTTTACTGCTACTTGAAACCTCCCAATTGCAGATTAGGATGGTTTTAAAAGTATCTGATCCAACAGTCAGCCCAATAGGCTGAATATTATCAACTGCCAGTCTTGATGCACCCAGGACAATAACTGGATTAAAGTCATCACTTTGCACCTTCTTATTTTACACGATTTTATTAGGTGAAAAGAAAATAGAGTCAGTACTAACACGTGCACGCTAAACCTTAAGCTGAGTTAAATCACGGAAAAACAAATGACTTCTCAAATTGCATATATTTTTTCTAAAATATGTTTGGTTTCTTGAACTGCTATATCACCATGTTGTAAGGAAAGATTTTCATTATCAGAGGTATCCTGTGATATACACAGCTCTGCTTCTACTCAAGCCTCGTATCATTTTTTTAATGCATGATTAGTGAAGTCCCCCTTGAGGATGCTGCAAAAAACAGTACAAGCTATTGGTGTGTTTAGACTGGGAGAGGTCATCACACAACTGCCCATACCTTTTCAATAGCATAAGAAAATCTCTCTCCAAAAGATGTACCTAACAAAAACTGTCCATCTCTTGCATTAGTCTAACAGCAACTGACAAGTTGCCACTTGTACCAGGCAACCTCCTAATCTCTTTTAATACACAGAGCAGTTTCAAAAGGAAAACTGATCACTCAAACAGTCAGAATATAGAAGGCTGAAGCAGAGTGAATGAACCACAACATTTCACAAAGGAAACAATACAAATTATGGGTTCTTTCAAGAATAACCCACTAAACCTCTAGAGCTAGTGACAGATTTTTACCAAATAAGAGTTGGGAGTTGGTATAATGGATAAGGTGTTGACCTCACAGGTATAAGGTTCAGGGTTTGATTCTCATCTTTGGAAGGGAAATTGGCTAGGCTTAAAATGGCCCACAAGGGCAGCTAATCACAGAGCTTTACAAAACAGCACTTGGGAGTTAGTATAATGAATAAGGTACAGGGTTTGATTTTCATCTTTGGAAGGGAAATTGGCGAGACTTAAAATGGCCTACAAGTGCAGCTAATCTAGTACTTATATCTATAACACAAAAGCTACTGTTATTGCTATGTAACTCTCTCGTCTCTTGTACACATAGCGCTTCAAAAGGAAATCTTCTAGATAACTGGCAAGGATATGAAAAGAACAATATCTCTGACATGAAAGAAGAAATAATCAGATAATAGTAATTTCTGTTCCGTGAGTTAAAACCTTTCAAAATAATTTGTGTATTGAATAATATATACTTAGCGAAACTAAATCAATTAAGCCCATATGTTATGTTAAATTGTTGTATTGCTTAGCCATTGAAAATAACTTAAATAAATGAGACAAACTATAATCTAGATAACGAGATAATGAATTCAGTTTTCCAGCTAAAAGTAAACATCATTTTGTATTACCGGTCATTCAATTAAATATTTTATCAAGAACAGCAACAGAAATAAGTGGATATTAAGTAGACCGATATAGTTATACATATTACTATTTATGAGTAATTTAGCTCCACATAAAGAACCATCTCCACTAGCAAATATATACATTACTGAAAAATATTTTATAATATTATTAATAAAAAATAGGAACTTTTGTTTTCTTAAAATGATTATGCAACTAGTGGTGGTGCTGCGGTAGCGTTGTCGCCTCACAGTAAGACGTTGTCCTGTTCGATTCTCAGCTAAAGCGTCTTCTGTGTGGAGACATGCATGAATGGGCTTACCTTCGTTGAAGGTTGTACGTTAGGGCTGGCAACTCAGTATGTAAAAATCTACTGCCAATCATTAGTGGACCAGAGTTCCGCTGTGGCGACCCCTAACCAGGAAAAGCCGAAAGATACAACAACAACCTTCCTGCAAGAAGATGGTATCAGCCATGATTGTAGCATTTGGAAATCTGGTCTGTTAACAGGACTACAAAATCTGTAAACATTCCAAGATGGACTGTTTAGCAAGATTTCTTGTGTGAAAAGAAACCAGTATAATAGTAATAATGGAAATATCAGTACTGTACATTAAGACTAGGGTAGCAAAAAACACTACTAAATCAAGCAAAAAGAAGACCTATGGTGAATAGGCTAATGACCTTATAATTTAGTGTGTTATAAGGCGGGAAAGGAAATGGGAGGGAAGGGTAAGAATGCATTAAAAACCTGCAAGCAAAAAGGATCCAAAAAGTCACCTTTCCAGTTCAGGATGCCACAGCATTAGGCATTCATGAAACTTGCATGCTAAGGTTACATTAAGAAAGGTGTGTAAAAATGCTTTGGAAAATAGTAACAGATGTTCATGTTTTACTGTTGCAGTCATTACATTTGGGTAATCTGCTGGCAGGTTGCCCTCAGTCGGCCTGATTAACAAAGTCTTGGGTCCTGCGTCGGTTGCTGTCCCTTCTTCCATGACGTCAGGTCATCAGGGGTATAAAACATGCAGCTGACATCATTACCTCAGTCTTTCTTGCCATGCGGTGCCCGAAGCAGAAGCAGTTTGCAAGTGCCGGTCAGCCGACTCCTGAAATTTTTGTTTTTGAGTTTCAGAACCAAAGTCTTCAACTTGAAGCTAAATACCCTGTTGGGGAAACTTTTTCTTGCTCCTTACCGATGTTAGTAAAAGTTAATAATTGCATTACTTGTGGAAAGCAAATACCTCATAAAGATTTTCATCTGTACTGTATGTCTTGCCTAGGCCCTGACCACGATGTACCTTGCTGTCAGTTTTGTGCTTTATATAATCAGCGCACTATCTGTTGTCAGTACATTTTTGCCTCTAAATATTTTGGTTCTCGATTTAATTATCCAGAAATGACATCGGTTAGCCATCCGACTACCGGAATTTCAAAAAAATGCAAAGATAAAGACAGAGACAGGCTGTTAAGGTTCAAAACTGATGACGCTTCTCCTAAGCCAATCGTCAGTTCGCAGGTACTCAGTGAGGCATTTTCGCAGCCCCTGATATCTGCTACTTCTGACTCGCAGGCCTCTACTGAGACCCATTCGGAGTCTGGTATGCTGCGAGATACTTCAACTATGGAACCCGTGGATGTCTCTACCTTGGATGGGTCCAGAGCCGCTGTGCAGGCACCGGTTTCTGAGGATGTATTCAGGCCTACAGACTTGCATATCAAACCAACTCCATCTTCAATCCTAAGGCCTAAATCTCAATCTATGTCGAAAAAAACAATGCCCAGACCACATGTTCAGGCCTCTATGCCTACAAAACAAATGATCAAAATGGCTGAAGATCTAATTACTCTAAGCAGAGGTAGTCAACCCCCTCCCCCCCCCCCTTCAAAGAGGCCTAGGCCTGATCTTGACTATGAATCTTCTGGTCAGGATTCTGTTTCCAAGATTTAAAGAAGCTTACCTGCATGTCCCAATCAGGGAATCTTTCAGAAGACACCTACGCTTCAAAGCAGGCTACTTGCATTATCAGTTCTCTGCACTGCCCTTTGGCTTGTCTACTGCGCCCAAGGTATTCACAAAGTGCCTGGCTCCAGTAATTGCATTTTGCAGGCAAAGAAATATTCAAATCTATCCATACCTGGACGATTGTCTAATTCAGGCAGAAAACCAGGCCATGCTTCTAAATCATCTGGCGTTTGTAAAAAGGGTTCTAACTTGTCTAGGGTACACCATAAATGAAAAGAAATCACAACTGGTACCCTCTCAACAGATTACATTTCTGGGTGCAAGCTTGAATACAACTGCCCAGATGGCTTTCCTCATGCCAGAAAAGCAAATTCATTTGGTAACTTACTTCAAACAAGTGGCCACAAAAACCCTGCTATCTGCAAGACAAATACTGCAAGCCTTGGGGTTCATGGCCTCCTGCATTCTTCTAATTCCATATGCAAGACTGCATATGAGGAAACTTCAGTGGTACTTAAAAAGTCTATGGAGTCAACATTGTCACAGCCTGGAAACAATGATTCCTATCATACCTTGCATATGCCTTGAGTTCCTATGGTGGGCAGAGACCTGCCACCAAAACAAGAAACTGCCATTCATGTTACCCCCTGCCACCCACACCCTAACTACAGATGCATCAGACTATGCATGGGGGGCTCACATGGCAGGCAAGTGCATTCAGGGCAAATGGGACCCAAATCAAATGCACCTGCATATCAATCAAAAAGAAATGTTAGCTGTACAGAATGCTCTGACAGCCTTCCAGGACTACATTCTTCCAGGACAACTAATGGAAAAGGCAGACAACAGTACGGTTATGTGGTACATAAACAAGCAGGGGGATACACATCGTAACCCCTCTGCAGACTAGCCATGGCATTGTGGAATACGGCCTTGAGCTACCAAGTGCACCTACAAGCTTAATTCCTGCCAGGAAAATTAAATGCACTGGCAGATGGACTAAGCAGAAATCTCATGGACCCACACGAGTGGAGACTGGAACTACGGATTTTCAACATGTTGACAAGGAAATGGGGGAACCCAGACATAGATCTATCTGCCTTGCCCCGGAACTACCAGTTGGACAAATTTTGCACAAGTACTCCCCACAAAAAAGCCTGGAAAGTGGATGCTCTGTCTTTCATCTGGAAAAACCTATCAGTCTACGCCTTTCCCCCTCTGCCTCTACTCTGCAAAGTTCTGTTAAAAGTCAAACAGGACAAGCCAAGAATGATTTTAATTGCTCCAGACTGGCCACTCCAGCACTGGTACCCACTCCTGCGCAGTGCATCACAAATATCCCCATGGCACCTGCCTCAGACACCTTCCTTACTGTCTCAGCAAGAGACCCAGATTGCACCCTCAGCTTCCAACATTGAACCTTGCAGCTTATCTAATCACTTAAATTCACCCTTAGCATCCCTCAGCAAACCTGTGATGGATGTCATCTTGGAGGCGAAAAGACCTAGTACTAGAAAATCTTATGCTGACAAATGGAAAAGATTCTGTGCCTGGAATCAATCTCCGGGAATGAGCACAGCAGTGCCCAATTTACCTCAGATTACAATATTTAACTGAGATGCTTCACAAGGGCCTGTCTTTTTCCTCCATTATAATCCACTCCTCAGCCATTTCAGCTCATTAAAAAACAAAACCTCCCCTCTTCTCTCATCCTCTGCTCAAGCAGTAGCTCAGAGGGGCCAAAAACATGAGACCATCTAGGAGAGCTCCAACCCCTGCCTGGGACTTTAACTTTGTATTGGAGAAACTCACTCTACCTCCTTTTGAGCCAGCTGCTACTGCAGACTTAAAATTTCTTTCTTGGAAAACAGCCTTCATTCTAGCAATCACTTCAGCTAGAAGGATATCTGAGTTACAGGCTCTCATGGCAGTGGAGCCTTTCATCATCTTTCATACGGACAAGGTGTCACTCAGGACCAATCCATTCTTCATGCTCAAGGTGGTATCCAGTGTGGTTCTAAATCAGTCCATTCATTTGCCAACCTTCTTTCCCAATCCACAGAACAAAGGGGAACTGATTCTGCATTCATTGGATGTGCACAGACAACTTAGATTTTACTTGGACAGGACTAAAACTCGAAGAAAATCTGAACAATTGCTGGTAGCATTTGCTGCAGGGGCAGAGGGAAAGGCTATTTCAAAACAAACCATTTCTAAATGGATAAGCCATTGCATTCATTTCTGCTATAAGCACCATGGAAAACCTATCCCCCAGGGAATCAGATCTCATTCCACCAGGGCTGCATCTACTTCTGCAGCTTTTCTCAGAGGTGTTCCTACCAGGGATATTCTAGAAGTTGCTACTTGGAGTTCTGTACATACTTTCACCAGGCATTATCATTTACCAATTTTCTCTAAATCCAGAGCTGGCTTTGCCACTGCAGTCTTACAGGAACTTATAGCTGGTCCTAATGCTGTATAAATCCATCCTCCCAACCATGGCTTTGGGAATCTACCCAAATGTAATGACTGCAACAGTGAAACATGAAGAACATAGTACAGTTGTGTACACTTACCATAAATGTAGATGTTCGAGTGTATTCACTGTTGCAGTCCTAGTTACCCTCCCTCCAGCCCCCTGTTTTTCTCTGACTATACCTCTACTTTCTGTGACTATAATTAAAAGCCTTTTTGGTGTATTTACTTTTGGTTGGAAGTATATTTTTGATTTTTAAAATTTTATTTTGCTCCCCATTCGAGGAGGCACCTGACATCTGGGGCAAGAAAAACCGAGGTAATGATGTTGGCTACATGTTTTATACCCCTGATGACCTGACGTCATTGAAGAAGGGACAGCAACTGACGCAGGACCCAAGACTTTGTTAATCAGGCCAAATGAGGGCAACCGGCCAGCAGATTACCCAAATGTAATGACTGCAACAGTGAATACACTCGAACATCTACATTTATGGTAAGTGTACACAACTGTACTTTCTAAAACCAAAGGTGCCAGAAGCTGTTGAAGACTGGGGGGGGGGGGTGACAGGGGCACTTGGTGATCTTAAAAGGGCAATTTTTTTATAACTATTTAGCACCACAACATAGGTTCACTTGGAGGACATTTTAAGCTTAGCCAATTCCCTTTTGGTGCTTGAATTTACATTTTCTGATTGGTCTTACCTATCCCATGGCTGATAATTATATATTAGCCCTAGTTAGAATAACTGTGATCATACCATAGATAATTTGAGGGGATCCATGTAAGGGATGCAGCATTTAGGAACTGCCTCTATCCATTAGTGGCATGAGGGGCAATCCTGGAGTACATTTTCTATTACCCATCCTTAGATCCATGTTGCATTTGAATATGGACGGATGAGCTTTGTTTTATTTTTATGGATGGTTTGTTCTGGAACAGTGGTAGCCTCTGTGATATATATCCATCCCTCCACAACATTCAGTTCAGATACCTGGAATGAGTATTTCTGATGCCACTTGACTTACTGATGTTCAGTAGGTCCATCTGTATTAGGTCGGTGGATGCCTTGTATGCCAGACATTTCACCTGAAAGCACTTTGTAGGATACGGAGTATAGTAATAAATCTTTGAGGTGGTCCATGCAAGACCTGTTGTTTAGGACTTGTATCCTTTTAGTAAGGTATCTCTGAAGGTTTTCCAATTGTTGCATGGGGCTAGACAGATACATGCCAAAGTGGGCATTATACAAAATGATTGACCTAATGAGAGCTTTGTAAAGGGGGACAACAACATCTGTAGATTAGTCACAATCAATTTGTTTATAAGCTGTGCAGTATAGAAAGGCCAAACAAACTTGTAAAAGGTCGCAACCAAATCAAAATTCCACTTGAGAAGTGGTAACCAAACTGACTTTATTACAAATAATCCGTAGTTGTGTACAATGTTAACCTAGGTTTCGTCCTCCCATAAGGACTTCTTCAGAACTTTTGTAAACATTCAGTGTAACAGTTTAAATACCTTTAATCCAATAAAATCACATTCCCATTCCATGAGCATTTAAAGAGACAATGCTTAAATACAAATTACCACATACAAATACTGTCAGGAAAATTGTTATTCGAATATTCAACAATTACATTACAAAACTAAATAATACCAACCTAAATAAATATTAAAATATGAAAATATTGTAAATGTTAAAAATATTTAAAATATTATGAATGCTATAGGTATTGTATTGTAAGATTTTACAATTGGCAATTTCACATAATAAAAATGCCATACACATCAAGGTATATATATCAAGGTATATATATTTCATCTACCTAAAATATGTTTAAGTTTCAAAATTGGAGCAATGCTAATGGCATCATTAATACCCAGGAAATGGTGTGCATCTAACTTTTAACTGCCATTTTAGTTCACTTATATCAAGATGCACATCCAATATTTTACCTTGGGGGTCTTTCTTATGACTCTGGACACATGTTGGTCAAAAGTTAGATCACTGTACACATAAGTTCCCAAATGCCTAAACAATTGGGTCAGTCTTCAAAGGACATAGTCATGATTTTGACACAAGTTATTATTTGGGACAAACCTTCCTGCATGATGGTTAAGTCATTTGGGAATTCAATAACTGCTCCTAGTTTGCAGTCATCTCAAACTTAGCCAGCCAAAGCCTTTTGGTATTTCCTTTTACTCTTGAGATTTATATGCCAAACAGAAAAAGTCTCAGCACCAAACCCTGGGGGACTCCATTGGTGACTGGTCTCTTCCCCTATTTTGATCTCCTGCATCCTGTGAGCAAGTTGGCAATCCAGCTAGTGATGCAAGTGTTTGCTCCTACATTATTCATCTTTTGTACTACACCTGAGTAGGGGATTGTGTCAAAAGGCTTGGCCAGGTCAAGGT
This sequence comes from Protopterus annectens, assembly GCF_019279795.1. Classification (NCBI taxonomy): domain Eukaryota; kingdom Metazoa; phylum Chordata; order Ceratodontiformes; family Protopteridae; genus Protopterus; species Protopterus annectens. Next base: position 142,582,011 of record NC_056742.1, on the reverse strand, counting down.
AATGTGGTGTGAACTGATGTTCTTCGTGTTTCACTGTTGCAGTCATCACATTTGGGGTTATCCTTGCCAGGGTAGCCCTTGGCTGGCTCGAATACCAGAGGCTTAGTATTTCTGCATTGGTTGCTGTCGCTTCAGGACTAATGTCAGGTCATCAGTAGTATAAAGTAAGGCAGCCAACGGAGCCCCAAGCAGAAGCAGTTTGCATGAGTACCGGTTGGCTGCTACCTGAGTTTCGTCTTCTGAAGTGAAGCTGAAGTCTTCTAAAGCTAAGTATCCCATTGGGGATCCTTTTTTCTTGCACTAACAGATGTCAGAAAAAGTTAATTGTCTCACCTCTGGAAAGCAAATACCACACCGAGACTTTCATTCTTACTGCATCACTTGCTTAGGCCCAGACCACGACGTCCCCCACTGTCACATTTGTGCTTTGTTAAATGGCAGAACTATACATCGTCGGGCCCTTATTGTAGCTAGATATTTTCGCTTACAGTCCTCTAATTCCGATATGGCTTTGGTAAACCATCCGACAGGAAATCTTCTGAAAAAATGTATGGATAAAGACAGAGACAGACCACACAGGTCCAAACCTACCGACGACGCTTTGGTTAAGCTAGTTGTCAGTTCTCCAGTCCTCAGTGAGGTGATTTCGCAGCCCCTGATGCCCGCTTCTGTGGATTCACAGGCCACTACCGAGACCCTTTCAGAGTCTGCTATGCCGCAAAACTCTTCTTCAACTAAGGATCTTGCGGTTGTCTCACCCTTGGATGGGTCCGGAGCCACTGAGCAGGCACCAGCTTCTGAGGAAGTACTTCGCACTACCGATTCTCGACACAAACTGACAACTTCTTTTGCATCTACCATTCTTTTGAAAACTACCGAGTTTCTAAGGCCCAGGCTATGAACCACACCCAAGAAACCGACGACCCAATCTCAGGTACCTGCTTCCTTGCCTCAGTCTCAAATGCTTAAAATGGTGGAAGACCTTATCATGCTGATCAGGTGAAGCCAAGCTACCCCTTCCAAAAGAAAAAGAGATCTGTCCCCAGTAGTTTTGTCTGAACAGGAGACTTATTACTCTGATTCATCTGAATATGAAGACATGCAACTCCTCTCTGCTTATGAGGATTCTGATGCAGAGGACTCCATTCCTTCAGCCTCTCCCCAGTGGACTTTCCTATGGGGAAACCCTTCATACCTTAAGGGAGCATTTCCAAAGGGAATGTCAGCACTACCCTCAGTCTAAAAAGAGACTCAGGGAATTCTTAGATCTTCCACAGCACAGACCCCTGGCCATTCCCCCAGTCCTGGATGTTGAGGGTGATGTTTTCCTGGAATCCAGTTTGACTCCTGACACCCTCCCTCCTGCACCTAAAAAACCTGACAGGTATTACAGAGTCCCTGACTCACACAAATTTATTTTTAAAAATCCTACTGCTGACCCTGAGGTAATTTCTCAAGGGCCTGAAGAAATTAAAGCAACCTCTGCTTAGAATCCCACCCCCTCAGATAAGGATTCTCAAGCACTAGACAGATAAGATAAAAAAGTATACACCTCTGCTACTCTTGCTATCAGAGCACTAAATTACCAGTTCCATATGCTAAAATTTCAGCAACATACCATGGAACTCCTCTAACAAAAAGTGTCTTCCTTTCCTGCTTGTGCAGAATCTAAAGAGTTATAAGAGTTAATGCATTCTGCAAGTCAAGTAACTAAGCACACCTTGCACTGTGGTTTTGATGCCCTAGAAGTTTCTTGCAGGGAAGCAGTCACCGGTTCTGTCCTTAGAAGGCATGCATGGCTTAAGGAATAGCCCTTGCCAGACCATGTTAAATCTAAGTTGTTGGATGCACTCTTCACAAAGACAACTTATTTGGCACTAAGGCAGAAGAGGTCTTAAAAAAGATGGAAGAAAAAGCTAAATGTATGCAGACAGTTAAGGATTTCTTACAGGTCCAGCCACCCAGGTTCAGCAGGCATTGCCCCTCCAAGCATTAGTCCTTTCCTGCTCCCACAGCCCAGACCCTGTGGAAGCAGATCCCCCCCCCCCCCAGAAAGCAGCCACAGAGAATGCAGAGATCAAAACAGTGGAATTCCTCCACTTCAAAAACAGGGAGTTTTAATAGCCCTAGGAGGAAAACTCTCCTTTCATGCAAGCACCTGGGCCACCATTACCAACAACCACTGGGTCCTCAACATAGTGTCCCAGGGATACAAATTCTTTCCACACTCTTCCAACTCCAAAAGTGTTCCCAGATCTACCTCCAAACCAGTGGGCAGAGGTTCAAAAGCAAATCCTTTCCCTGCTCTCTATGAGGGCAATAGAGCACGTTCCTGCAGAACAGAAAGGCCAAATTTCTACACCAGACCTTTTCTGGTACCCAGAAAAGAGGGCACCTGGCACCCCATCCTCAATCTATCCATTCTAAACTTTCTACACCAGACTTTTTCTGGTACCCAGAAAAGAGGGCACCTGGCACCCTATCCTCAATCTATCCATTCTAAACACCTTCCTAGTGATACCAAAATTCAAAATGCTCACCCTCCAGCATCTGCTACCCATGCTCTCCAAGGATGCTTGGCTAGCCACCCTAGACCTAAAAGAGGCCTACCTCCACATAACTATCATGGAATCATGCAGGAAATGTCTACGTCTCAGGGAAGGATCTCTTCACTTTCAGTTGTCTGCACTTACCTTTGGCTTATCTACTGCTCCCAGAGTTTTCACAAAATGTCTGACTCTGGCCATTGCCTTTTGCAGACAAAGGAATATCCAAATTTACCCATAGTTAGATGACTGCCTAATTCAGGCAGACAGTAAGGAAAAGCTGCTCAAGCACCTGGCCTTTGTAAAGTCCCTACTGACCTCCCTAGGGTACACTATCAATAAAAAGAAATCCAAACTAGTACCCACACAAAGGATTATATTCCAGGGACCAAGCCTGGACACAGCATCCCAGATGGCATTCCTTACACCAGAAAAGAAAACTTACCTGACAGTCTACTTCTCTTAACTAGCCACCAGACCCCAGTTATCTGCAAGGAAAAATCCTGCAAACTCTTGGGTTCATGGCATCTTGTATTCTACTCATTCCATATGCCAGACTGCATATGAGGAAACTTCAGTGGTACCTAAAAAGTCTTTGGTGTCAACACTCTCAAGACCTTGAAACTCTTATACCCATGATACCTTGCCTCAGGAAAGATTTTCTTTGGTGGGCAGCAGTATGTTCCCACAACAAGGGACTACCTTTCTCACCTCCCTCCGCCACCCAGACCCTCACCACAGATGCATCAGACTATGCCTGGGGTGCACACCTGGATGGCAGGTGCATACAGGGCCAATGGAGCCCTCAGCAAATACATCTGCAAATCATCCAAAAAGAGATGTTCACTGTCAAGCAAGCACTGACAGCTTTCAGGCCCCTTCTCTCCCCAGGGGCTCTCCTGATCAAAACAGACAACACCACTGTGATGTGGTATATTAACAAGCAGGGAGGGACTCTCTCCTACCCTCTATGCAGGCTGGCCATGACCCTTTGGCACACAGCCTCTGCCATGCAACTCCACCTGTTAGCGCAAATCTTGCCAGGTTCTCTAAACTCTCGGGCAGACCACTTAAGCAGAAATCTTCTGGACCCATACAAGTAGCAGCTAGACAAAAAAACTTTCACCCTAAGAACTCAGAAATGGGGCACCCGAAGGTCGACCTCTTTGCCTCCCACACCAACCATCAGCTCAGCACGTTCTGCACCAGGGAGCATCACTGCATGGCTTGGAAAGTGGATGCCCTGTCCTTCCCCTGGGTCAATCTGTCAGTATGCCTTTCCTCCACTACCTCTCATCCCCAGGGTACTGCTTAAAATAAGGGAGGAAAACCAAGGACAATTCTAATTACTCTAGACTGGCCACACTATCACTGGTACCCACTGCTGCGCTTCCTGTCACCACTGCCACCATGGCATCTCACTCAGACCCCAACCCTCCTGACCCAGTGGGAAGGAGAATTCATGCATCCCAAATTGCAGACCCTCAATTTGGCAGCTTGGCTTATTCCCAAACCACTGATCAATCTGCCAACCTCAGTAAACAGGTTCTAGATGTTATTAGTTAGGCCAGACGCCCTAGCACTAGAAAATTTTATGCTGACAAATGGAAAAGGCTCTGCACCTAGATTCAGGCTAAGGGAGCTGATACGGCACAGCCCTCCCTCCCATCCTGGATTACTTAGCTGACCTGCTACACAGTGGTCTCTCTTTTTCCTTTATTAAAATTCATGCCTCTGCTATCTCTGCTCATTTCCTCACTGAGAAGCCCCTTTTCTCACACTCTCTGATCAATCAATTCCTAAGAGGGGCTAGCAACTTGAGGCCACACAGAAGAGCAACTACCACAGCTTGGGACCTTAACGTTGTGTTGGAAATGCTCACCCTGCCCCCCTTTAAATCAGCATCTTCAGCAGAGTTCAAATTTCTCTCCTGGAAGACAGTTTTTCTTCTGGCCATCACTTCAGCCAGAAGGGTCTCCGAGCTACAAGCACTCATGGCTGCGGAGCCCTTCATCATCTTCCATGCTGATAGGATTTCCCTCATGACTAACCCATCCTTCATGCCGAAAGTGGTGTCCAGTGTGGCTCTCAACCAATCCATTCATTAGCCCACCTTTTTCCCTAACCCACAGAAGAAGGGGGGAAGGATCCTGCACTCTCTAGATATGCACAGACAGCTCAGATTATATCTAGACAGGGCTAAATCATTCTGAAAGTCTGATCAATTGCTGGTTAGCTTTGCTGCAGGGGCAGAGGGCAAAGCAATTTCCAAACACACAATTTCCAAATGGATAGCACACTGCATCCATTTCTGTTGCAAGCAACGTGGAAAGCCTCCCCCTAAGGGGGTCAGGACTCACTCCACCAGAGCAGCCTCCACCTCTGCAGCTTTCCTCAGAGGAGTCCCCACCAGGGACATCCTGGAGGCTGCCACCTGGACATCTGTTCACACTTTCACTAAACATTACCACCTGCCTATATTCTCCAAATCCAGGGCAGGCTTTGCCACTGCAGTCTTGCAGGGCATCCTAGCCAGCCCCTAGTCTCCACCCTTTCCTTAGGTTTGGAAATCAACCCAAATGTGATGACTGCAACAGTGAAACATGAACATAGTACAGATGTTCTTCGTGTTTCACTGTTGCAGTCCTAACATATGGGTTATCTGGCTCCCAGTAGCCCTCAGCCAGCCCAAATACCAGAGTCCTTGGTATATGATGTTGGCTGCCGTCAGTTGTAAAACTGATGTCAGAACGTCAGGTGTAAAGGAAGGCAGCCGACACCATTTCCTCAGTCTTTCTTGCCACGGAGCCCGAAGCAGATGCAATTTGCACTAGTGCCGGTCGGCCGTTTACCTTCGTTTTGCTTTCCGACTACCAAGTTGAAGATGCCTTCAGATAAGTACCCCATTGGGGATCCTCTTTTCTTGCTTTAATGAATGTCAGATAAAGTTAATAACTGTCTTGCCCGTGGAAATTAGATTCTGCACCGTGATTTTCATTCCTTCTGTATAACTTGTTTGGGCCTTGAGCACGACGTCCCTAATTGCAATCTCTGTGTGCCTCCTTTAACTCACATACCATACACCGTAGAGCTGAGATATACCTAGGAAATGCAAAGACAAGGACCGCGACAGGCCTAGGGTTAAATCTGCCGATGACCCACCAGTGAAATTGGTCGTCAGCCCAGCGCTAGTCAGTGGGGAGCTTTTGCAGCCCCTGCAGTCTGCAGATTTTCAGCCGCAGGCCTCTGCTGAGACCTTTACTGAGTCCTCCATGCCGCAGTCTGCTATTTCATCTTCAGACCCTCCGCCTGTCGCCGCCTCAGATGGGTCTGGAACCGCTGTGCAGGCATCGGCTTCTGACGCCTCTTCTCTTCAACACAAGACCAGATCCAGACCAACTACCTTAGGCCATACTTCTGCAGTTGCTAGGCCTCCCGAGTCCCCCCAGATTGCTAGCAAACCTTCCAGCCACAAACCTTCACACAGGCAGGCATTGGCCTCCCCTCCTGTGCCTTAGTCCCAGTTGGTAAAGATGGCTGGTGAACTTCTTTCACTGATTAGGGGCTGTCATCCTCCCCCTTCCAAGAAGGCTAGGGAATTGTCTCCTGATGTTTGTCTGTCTCAGATTCTGAGGTTTCCAGTGTTTCTTCTGGTGAAGAAGGAAATTCTCAACTTCTTTTCTGGCTTTGAGGATTCTGATGCTGAGGACTCTATCCCTTCTGCATCCCCTCCAGAAGATTTTTCCTTTGGGGATACTTTGCATTCTCTTAGGGAGCACTTTAAATGTGAATGTCAGGATTTTCCCCAGTTTAAGAAGAGAATCAGGGAATTTTTTGATTTGCCACAGCATAAGCCTATGGCTATACCTCCAGTTTTGGAAGTTGTGGATGATGTCTTCATGGAAAATTCTTTAACTCCTAATTATGTCCCTCCTGCCCCCAGAAAACCTGATGGGTATTATAGGGCTCCTGATTCTCACCAGTTCCTTTTTAAAAACCCTACTGCTGATCCTGAGATTATTTCTCAAGGCCCCAAGGGTGTTAAGGCCACTATTGCTAAAAACCCTGTTCCTTCTGATAAAGAGATTAGGCCCTTGGACAGGTGGGGTAAAAAAGTCTATACCTCTGCAACACTTGCCATTAGATCTGTGAATTGCCTTTTTCACATGCTTAAGTATCAGCAACATACTTTGGAGACTGTTAAGACTAAACTTGGGGATATTCTTTCCATGTCGGAGAACAAAGATTTACAAGACTTACTGAATTCTGCCACTCTAGTTAATAAGCATTCATTACATTGTGGTTTTGACACTCTGGAGGCTTCCTGCAGAGCAGCAGCCAAATGGTTCCATTATTAGAAGGCATGCCTGGCTCAGGGAGCAACCTCTTTCTGAACCTGTTAAATTTAAATTGCTGGATGTTCCTTTGCACAAGGACAATCTCTTTGGTAATAAAGCTGAGGAGGTACTGAAGAAGTTGGAGGATAAGGCAAAATCTATGCAAGGTGTAAAAGACTTCCTGCAGGTTCAGCTTCCTCGGTTCAGTAGGCATTACCCTTCCAAGAATTGGTCTTTCCCTGATCCTGGCAAGCAGGGTCGCTCTAGGCCTAGGGGTTTCAGATCTTCAGAAGACAGGCTTCTGTCCCTCAAAGGGCTAAACAATGGCATTCTCCTTCAGCTAAATCAGGGAGTTCTAAGCCAGCTTCCCAAAGCAAGCATTCTCAATGACTCTGGCCTTCTTGTGCCTACCTCTGCGGGCCCTGAGGTTCCTTTAGGGGGACAGTTAGCCAGGTTCGCCGAGGTATGGTTTACCATCACAGAAGACAAATGGGTGCTCAGTATTGTAAAACGAGGTTACAATTTTCATTTTCACACCTTCCCTGTTCTGAAAGGGTACCCAGACATACGCATAACTCTCAGGACAGAGGTAGAAAGTCACATTTCTTCTCTACTGACCATGGGGCTATAGAGCCAGTCCCTGCAAATCAGGCAGGCAGGCCTAGGTTTTTATTCAAGATGTTGTCTGGTACTCAAAAAAGGGGGCACCTGGTGCTCTATTCTGGATCTGCCTATTCTCAACACTTTTCTGGTGATTCCCAAGTTCAAGATGCTCACTCTTCAACAGTTGCTCCCCATGCTGGGCAAGGATTCATGGCTGGTAACTTTGTGTCTCAAGGAGGCTTATCTGCACATTCCAATAAGGGAAAGTTGAAGGCAGTTCCTTCGCTTCAGGGCTGGGGAGCAACACTTTCAATTCTCTGCACTGCCCTTTGTCTTATCTACTGCTCCCAGAGTTTTTTACAAAGTGCTTGGCACAGGCCATTGCTTTTTGCAGGCAGAGAAACATCCAAATTTATCCTTATCTGGACAACTGTCTCATTCAAGCAAACTCCCCAAAACAACTAGAAAAGGATTTGGAATTTGTGAAGCACATTCGCACCTCTTTGGATTACACTCTCCATGAAAATAAGTCAAAGTTGGTTCCTACAAGGGAGATTGTTTTCCTGGGAGTGAGTCTGAGTACAGCCACCCAGATGGTATTCCTCCCTCAACAGAAACAAGAAGAGCTTTCGGTTTACTTCAAGAATTTGGCAAGCATGACCCAGCTCTCTGCAAGGCAATTCCTGCAAGCACTGGGGTTCGTGGCTTCATGTATTCTAATGATCCCATATGCAAGGCTGCATATGAGAAAACTTCAATGGTACCTCAAGAATCTTTGGTGTCACAACACACAGGACTTAGACTAAATTCTTCCCTTAATTTCTTGTCTACAAATGGAGTTCATCTGGTGGGCGACAGCCTATTCTCAGAATAAGGGTCTGCCTTTCTGCCCATCACCTGCCAGCTAGACTCTCACCACAGATGCCTCAGATTATGCATGGGGGGCTCATCTGGATGGCAGTGACATTCAGGGGACTTGGAGCACCCAGCAGATTCACCTGCACAAGGAATTGATGACAGTGCATAAGGCCTTACTGGCTTTCAAGGGCCTACTCTACTCTGGGACTCTGCTGATGAGGACAGACAATACCACAGTCATGTGGTACATCAACAAACAGGGGGGGACTCACTCTTATCCCTTGTGCAGACAAAGCATGAGACTGTGATCATTAGCAGCTTCCATGAGCATACATCTAATAGTCCAGTATCTTCCAGGGAGGCTAAACTCCTTGGCGGATCATTTGAGCAGACATGTTCTGGATCCTCACGAGTGACAACTGAACAGGGACATTTTCCATCACATCACTCATCATTGGGGCACCCCACAAGTGGTTCTTTTCTCCTCTCACACCAATCATCTCCTTCCAACCTTCTGCACCAGGGAGATTCACAACAAAGCTTGGAGAGTGGACGTGCTGTCCTTCCCATAGACACAACTCTCAATTTATGCATTCCCTCCTCTGCCTCTTCTTCCCAGAGTGCTGATAAAGATAAGGGATGAAAAACCCAAGGCTATTCTTATTGCACCAGATTGGCCCAGGCAGCACTGGTATCCCCTTCTTCACAGCCTTTCCCAAGCTCAGCCTTGGCATCTTCCCCTGGTACCAGATCTGTCAGTTCAGTATGAGGGAAAGCTTCTTCATCCTCATCTTCAAACTCTGGATTTAACTGCCTGGTTAATTCTTTAAATTTTTCCCAACAAGTGGTGGAAGTTCTTCATGAGGCCAGGAGGCCTAGCACTAGAAAATCCTATGCATATAAATGGAAGAGATTTTGTTCTTGGATGCAGGCTGAAGGAGCAGACTCTTCTCATCCTTCTCTTTCCCTCATTCTTGACTACCTAGCAGGCTTGCTTAATGGTGGACTTTCATTTTCTTCAATCAAAATTCATGGTTCAGCAATTTCTGCTCATTGCTCTTTTGAGCAACCCATTTTTTCTCATCCCTTAATAAAGCAGTTCCTGAGGGAAGATAGCACTCTTAGACCTCCCAGAAGAGCTCCTACGTCTGCTTGGGGTCTAAATTTTGTCCTGGAAAAGCTTACTCTACCTCCCTTTGAGCCAGCTGCCTCTGCAGATTTGAAGTTTCTCTCCTGGAAGACTGCTTTTCTTTTGGCTATTACTTCAGCCAGAAGAGTTTCAGAGCTACAAGCCTTTATGGCAGTAGAACCTTTCATAATTTTTCATTCCAATCAGGTTTCTCTGAGAACTAACCCCTCCTTTATGTCCAAGGTGGTTTCCAGTCTGACCCTTAACCAGTCTATTCACATGCCTACCTTTTTCAATAATCCCCAGAATAAAGGGGAAAGAATTTTGCACTCCCTTGATGTGCACAGACAGCTGAGATTTTATTTAAACAGGCTAAATCCTTTCGAAAATCTGAACAGTTGTTTGTTAGTTTTGCTCCTGGGGCTCAAGGGAAAGCTATTTCAAAACAAACTATCTCCAAATGGATTGCTCATTGTATACACTTTTGTTACCTGCAGCATGGGAAAGTTCCCCCTCAGGGTATTAGGACCCACTCTACTAGAGCAGCCTCTACCTCTGCAGCTTTTGTGAGAGGTGTGCCTACTAAGGATATTCTGGAAGCAGCTACTTGGTCTTCTGTCCATACTTTCACAAAGCATTACAATCTACCTTTGTTTTCTAAATCCAGGGCTGGTTTTGCCTCTGCAGTTTTGGAAGGCCTTCTTACCAACCCTTAATCTGTGATTCATCCTCCCCCCTTTGTCCTTTTCCTGGGCTTTGGGAATCAACCCATATGTTAGGACTGCAACAGTGAAACATGAAGAACATAGTACAGTTGTGTACACTTACTATAAATGTAGATGTTCGAGTGTATTCAGTGTTGCAGTCCTGGTTTCCCACCCTCCATTCCCCCTATTTTCTAAGGTACAGACTGCTTATTTTTATTTTTTGGATGGCATGTTTCCAGGGTGTTTCCTTCCTGGGTTAGCCTTCTTTTGGGGGCTTCTGACAGTTAAGGCAAGAAAAACTGAAGAAATAGCATCAGCTGCCTTCCTTTATACCTGACATTCTGACATCAGTTTTACAACTGATGGCAGCCAATGTCATATACCAAGGACTCTGGTATTCGGGCCAGCTGAGGGCTACCGGGAGCTGGATAACTCATATGTTAGGACTGCAAAAGTGAATACATTCGAACATTTACATTTATGGTAAGTGTACACAACTGTACTTTGTGTACACTTACCATAAATGTAGATGTTCGCGTGTATTCACTGTTGTAGTCCTGGTATCCCTCCCTCCATCCCTCTCTTCTTTCTTCTCTCACCTTACAAGGGACATTTTGGTATTTACTTTCTACTGGTGGGGTTCTTCCACCATAAACTGGCTCCAACTTGGGGGCTCCTGACAGTTAGGGTAAGAAAAACTGATGTAATGGTGTTGGCTGCCTTATGTTATACTACTGACGACCTGACGTCAGTCCTGAAGTGATGGCAACCGACGCAGAAATACTAATCCTCTGGTATACAGGCTGGCCGAGGGCTACCCTGACAGGCATAACCCCAAATGTGATGACTGCAACAATGAATACACTTGAACATCTACATTTATGGTAAGTGTACACAACTGTACTTTTTACCTTCGTACATTGCTTTGTTAACAAGAGTAAAGCTTAAAATGTGGCCATGATTTTGAGCCTTTCACACTTTCCTCTGGGAGATTTTCAAACATTTGTTGGGCCATGCATACATGTATGCATTCTTTGATTCACCTTCCTGATTGTATTAAATTATATCCCTTGTATAATACAGCACCAGTTGTTAGAATGTGTATTAATTTTGTAGTTTTGAACAGTCTTCTAGTAAGCAATGAAACAAAATGTATGAACCAATAATGACAAAACTAAAAACTACCCATTTCAGAAAATTTCAACCATAAAAGGCCACTCAAACATATGTCATAACAATCTACCAATATCAGTAGATATGCAAAATGTATGCAGAAGTCAGTCACCTACATAATTCCACATTAAAGGGATCTCTAACTAATGAAGAGGTTGCTGCTAGGAAACAACTTTACATTTAATTGTTTCATCTATAAATAAAGTGGCTGTTGCCCTTGAAGAATAAATTGCCTATGTTACATTAAAAATTGATAAGCTAATAATATTGCAATAGGGAATGGATGGCAAACTGATAACAGGTTCACAGTTAGTAGGTAACTCCTCCAAAGGAGGATATTCGCAAGACTGCAGCATTCACTCCATTTAAAGTACAACACAGTACAGTATCAGTGATCCATCTGCATACTGTGGAAGTAGAACCCACAGCCTTCTGCAGCAAAAGTAAGGCTACTACCTGTTATGCTACTAACAATGCAAACAGACTTGGAATAAGGAGCACTAAATTTCTCTTCCTCTGAAGCACTCAGCTCTTTGTAATTTTTTTTATTTAACATTTGTTTACCAGGAAAGTCCAACAAAGCCAATTCTGAGCAGAGTCCTAGGGAGAGATAGTAAAAGGAAGAACTATTGCCTGAAAGTGTACCAATTGTTTTTGTCCTCAGTATCCTGAATTTCTGTTTTCCTGCTTTGTGAATTATTGCCTTGTGTATGTCTACACTGTGCTGTTGTTAACTACTGTTGTTCTGCATTACTTTATGCATAGGTGTAAACACTGATGTGTTCTTAACTAGCTATATGTGTGAGACACTCATACAATGGAAATTAATGCTAGGTATACTGCCTCTGCCTACCTGTATTACTTTTTTATCTCTACCCATGGTATTTTTGTCTCTCACTCTTTTCCTGAATTACTTGCTCATAACTGATCTCTCTTCTCTCTGTTTTTATAGCCTTAGTGAATTTTTCCCTGTGGTTTTCTTCTGGCCACAGTACAGGCAACACAGGTTTGAGGACCTTAACAGATACCCTGCAACTCTAACTATCGGTCCAGAAGCCACCATTTTAAGCTTAAAATAATACCACTGAAGTATGTGTCCCAGTACATAACTACTACATAAGCTAATCTTTTAATTAATGCTAGACTTTATAAGCACAACAAGAATTTACAGTGTTTTTTTTTGCTAGTCACCATGAAAAGCAGACGCCAGCAGCTGCTATCCTTTCTCTTTGGTTACGCACTATCCTCATACTGTTTCTGTGTACATTCTCCTGTTCTGTACTTTCCCTTCCCTGAATTCATTTCTAGCCTGACTCATAACTGCCTTTCCTAGTGCACCTGCCCTATTTTATTGTCTTCAGACTCTTACATATTAATGTTTTTTGCCCTGCTTTTAGCTGCTAGTAATATCTCTATCTCCCCCTCCAAAGCCCCTCTCTATTGTAGCTTATTTTAACCATACTGCACTGAGTTTGCTTCAAGTAAATCTACTTGTGTAGCTTGAGGCCAGTGTCCTTTTGTAAGCTTACTTCTGCTCATATTTTATTTCTTTTTATTTTATTTCCGGTGGCTATACCTTTAGAAACTTTATATCCTTGTCTCTCAAGCTAGTTTTTCACTATCTTTTTCTGATTGATTCTATGACTTCATCTTGACCAGGGTGCTAGCCCCGCTCCATTCGTCCTCGCTGCGCTCGGGCTCACATTGCTCCTCTACCCTACCCCATTCCCACCCACCCCATTACAGTTACCTTTATACCTAACTATCGCTCCCCTTCCTGTCCCACTAGCCACTACAATTCCACTTCCTGCCTATTGCCACAACCACCTAACTAATCTGTCAATCATGTCAACACCACTTCCTCTATACCACTGTCTCTACCTACTCTGACCATATTTTATTCCAACATGTATTATTTCCTAATATCGTCTACACTACTCCTTATTCTCTCTATCTCCACCTCTTACCACTCCAATCTCTCTGACCCACTCCTATGTTCACCAACTTCTCACTCATACATACATATATTCAGCTACTTCATCTTTTACTCTCTCTCCCCTAATCTCTTTACTACCTCAAGTCTATATAAACTATCCACAATACAGGTTTTTAAACCTTCCCACAAAGCTAAGTCAAAACTTACAAACTCCATCTAGTATCTACTACACACACTCTCCTCACTAAAAACCTACTTTGTTCTGGACATATCCATCCCAAACCTGGCCCCTCTTCTCTCCCCAAAACTATCTCTACACTGCCCCCATATTACTCCTCTAACAGTCACCAACCTCAGTCACAACAATCATCTCCATCCAAATAGTTAACTATTTACTCATTGAATATTCAGAGTCTAGCAAATAAAGTCACTGAGCTGCACTCATGGATAGCTGTCAATACTCCTCACATCCTCTCCCTATCTGAAACCTGGCTCAAGCCACAAATCTTAAATAGTGAAATACTCCCACCAGGTTATAATATCTTCTGATCCGATAGATCTGTAAAAAAAGGTGGTGGCGTGGCCATCCTCTACTCAAATAACCTTAACCTCTCACCATACCCTTCCCCAATTCCTGACTTCCTCCCAGCTGAAATCATCATCCTTATCTGCCATCTGAATTCCCACAAAAAACTTGCCATTGCCTCTATCTACCTTCCTCCTGGTAACAATCTTCCCATTCTTGAAAACATCCTATCGTGGTTCTCCCACAACATACCATATGAGACACTTATCCTTGGTGATGTCAACATTGATTGGTCCAAACTCAGAACTGACTCCCCCCAACTCAGTATCCACCTACATGGCTTACACCAACTTATAACATCTCTCACTCGCTTCCATAAAAATTCCACTTCCAGCTCCATCATAGACTGGATCCTTACCAATTCTCCCACCAATACCACAATCCCACCACCTTACCTGACTCTCTCAGTGATCATCTCCCTACCACCATCTTAAGACACTACTCCCATATTCCTAAACCCCACCTTATCAAAGACTGTCAAAAACTATGGACTATCAATTCATCCCAATTTAACTCCATTCTCCACAACATAGATTGGTCCATCCTAAAACACCTCTCCCTAAATGATGCTGTAAACACTTTCAATAGCATCTTCATGAATACTCTAAACTCCTTAGCTCCCTCTAGGAAGATCAGAGTAAAATCAAACCATGCTCCTTGGCTCTCTAAAGAGACTAGGTCCCTTATGAAACAAATAGATTGTGCTTGGAAAACCTGGACTAAAACTAAACAACCACATTTTTTCAAAAATACAGGCAACTGAGGAACCTTGCAAAAAACATACAAATAATGACAAAAAATTATACTATAGTTCTGCTCAGCTTAACAACAAATCCAATCCTAAAAATCTTGGTCAACTCTCAACAACATCCTCTGTCCTGGAAAGCCCTCTAATCCCTCACCATACCCTAACTCTTCCTCTCAGGAAACAGCTACCCTCTTGAATAAATACTTTATCTCTTCCATCCAAAATCTGGTAACCTCTAAGCCAAACCCTGCTTCGGCACCCACCCCTCCAAGTCCCACTAATACAACTTTGTTTCATTTTGAGCCAGTTCCCATTACTTACATCAAATCTCTACTACTCAAGCTAAAACCTTGCTCTTCTTCCACTGACAATCTATCTCCTACATTCCTCAAACTTGCTGCTGACTCAATTGCCTATCCTGTATCTATACTAATTAATTGATCTATTCTGGAATCAACTGTCCCCACCCTTTGGAAATCTTCACTATCCCTCTCCATAAAGGTGGAAACTCCACTGACCCCTCAAACTTCTGACCCATTGCCATTCTGTCCCCCCTCTCCAAGATATTAGAAAAATGTATTCACTCACAGCTTCTCAATCACCTCCTCACACACCACTTACTTACCCCTACCCAACATGGATTTCGTCCTCACCACAGAACCACCACTGCCCTCCTCTCCTTCACTCATATCATTGCAGAGGCCCTAGACAACAATAAACTCATTTCCTGTTTCTTTCTAGATTTCTCCAAAGCCGTTGATACTGCCTCTCCTCCTCTACTACTATCCAAACTCACAAATCTCCACCTATCACCCTCCGCACTTGCCTGGTTTATTAGTTACTTCTCTGGCAGGGAACAATCTGTCAAATGGCTCTCATCCTCCTCACCTTTCCTTCCCATCTCCACTGGTGTTCCCCAAGACTCCATCTTGGGACCCCTTTTGTTTAACATCTTCACCAATGATCTTTGCACCTCATGCAAATAATCCTCCCTTATTCAGTATGCCGATGACTCCACACTTATATCCATTTCAAATAGCATTCCTGAACTACACTCCCTGACCAAACAGGCCCTGCTATTCACTGAACAACGGCTCTCTCACAACCTATTGATCCTAAATCCCCAAAAGACCAAACTCCTACTTTTCCTTCCTCGTTCTCTTTCTCATCACAAAACCTCCTTTTTTATTACATCTTCTAACAATACAACTATCCAACCTGACACCCACACAAAACTCCTAGCGGTCATTATCAGTGACGAACTAAAGTTCAACCTACACATACTCCAATGTATAAAAAAAACAAACCAGAAACTAGGTCTGCTATATCAGAACAAAAAATTCCTAACCCCTGAATCTAGACTTACCCTGGCCCAGACACTCCTCCTCCCCTCCCTCTTATATGCCGCCTCAGTTCTTACCAATATCCAGGCCTCCACTCTAAACAAACTCCAACAGACTTACCATAAAATAGCCAGATTCATTACTAACTCCCCATACAACTCACACCACTGCATTTCTTTAAACTCTCTTTAATGGCTTGAACTTCCCCAATTTCTGCTATCTTATCAATTTCTTATGCTACACTCTATTCTTTATAAACCCTCCTTCTGTCCATCTCTATCTTCCTTAGTCTCCATCTAAATCCATACTGGACCCTCCATACTTCTAACCAACAATTACTTGATATCTACCACCCAAAAAGGTCAGTAGGCAAACTACTCTACAAACACTCCCTTGTCCATGCTTGGAACAAACTTCCCCTTGACTTTCAATCTCCCACACCTCACACTTTAAAAATGAACAAAAAGCTTAGTTTCTCAATTCCAGAACCTGCCCTTACCATGACCCTACCTAGTCTTCCTTCCCTTTATGTACCCTCAAATGGACCATACTTAGTACCTCATTACACCTTTGTCTCCAATGTGTCTACTATGCATTTGCATAATTTTATACAAACACAACATTTGTATTGTTGACCTATTGAACTATATCAGTGTAAAATTACTTACCTTCTTTTTAATGCAACTTTAACTTTATGCATGTAACCCAACATATGTGAATCTTTTTGCTATAACTGCTATTATATCAATGTTGTTTAAAATTGTACTTGTTTAAAATGTACTACTGGTGCTTTTCTCCTCGGGTCTCCACTGAAAATGGGCCACAAGCCCAGTAGGACAAACCCGGTTAACAAATATCAATAAATAAATAAGACGCATGTCTTTGTAATGTGGGAAGAAACCCATATAAACACAGGGAGGACATACAGACTCCACACAGAAGGCACCCCAGCCAAGAATCGAACCGGAGAACCTCTTGCTGTGAGGCAACACTACCACGGTGCCATCCACTTGACACAACTAACTCTCTCAATTTCAGAGCAGAAGAAATCTGGAAAAATCCAAAATTTATTTGGGAGGGGGGCAAAGGCCCAAAACCAGGGACACATTTTAAATATTGCTTGTGTAATCTTATAAAGTTGCTAAAATAGTGTTTTGTGTTACCATGTGTTTCCAAAAAAGATAGGAAGACTGCAACTTAAAGGGCTATCATTGTTTAGTGAATTCTGTTCTCACTGATTTACCAGAAAACCATACATTTTAAGAGGAACAGACCAAATGTATGAGCCAAATATTCAGAGTTGAGAGCTATGGACTCCCTGAATCAGAAATGGTGTGGGCAGAGAAAGTCAGCTGTTGTACCTGAGGTACATGGTTGGAGCTTGGGTAATTCTAACCACCAGGAAGTAACACATACACACACACACACACACACACACGCACACGCACACGCACATGCACACACACACACACACACACACACACACACACACACACACACACACACACACACACACACACACACACACAAGCTAAACTTAGCAGACCAGTTGGTTAATGTCCCTCCACATCACACCATACCTACACACACACACTGGAGCTGCTCTGCTTAACAAACAACAAACACACACATGCACACACACACACACACACACACACACACACACACACACACACACACACACACACACACACGCACACACACACACACACACACACACACACACACACACACACACACACACACACACAAACACACACACAGAAGCTGCCTCTGCCTAACAAACAACGGAGCTGCCTCTATCTAACAAACAACATAGCTTTGCCTGCATAACGCACTTTATAAACTGAGCTTTGTCTTTATAACATAAACGGAGCAGTGCTTACAGTGGGTGACTCTCACAGCAGCTAGCAGCAATGATGTGGAACCCATGCACTTGTGTTTAAAATTCACATTAGCATGCGATTCATTAAGTCCTAAACTTTACAGGTCTTGCAGCTGTAAAAGTGTGGGGGGGGGGGCGCTCCCTCCTCCTCACTCTATGGTTCCGGCGCCTATGTCTAAAACACATTCATATAAGTAACAATATGTATACAATGACAGTTTTGTGCATGGATACTTAAGAAATAAACATCTGAATATATTAATCCATGTTACAGTAGAGAAATTCATAAACAATTAGAGCAAAGGGATTAAGTAAGCAGTCTGCATCTGAGATCTCTTCAGCAATTTGCACTAAATTTTTTCTCACCTGAAAGCAAGAATGAATGTACGAATAAGCAAATAAATAAATAAAAATAAATGCTGCAGCTTTCTGTTCAGTAATATTTCATTCCATTAACAGTTACTGCAGGCTGAGTTGACTCACAAAAGTAATTAAATCAGTAAATACTACAGCTGCACAAGTTAAGGCTACTTTAAATCATTCTAAATAATTATGTGCACTATTATAAATACAGCTATCTGAAAAGCTTCAGGTAATCAGCTGCATATATTCCACACTATCCTTTAGGGGTCTATATCATATGACCAGATAGGAAAAACCGCTAACGCTCACAATCTCGAAAGTACCGGACCTTGAACTTTCTATTGTGGGGGGCTGCACCCCCCCCCCCGCCAAATATATATTCCAACTCCGAGATCACACTACAGTGAGGAAAGGTCAAATATTCCATTCTTCACTGTACCGCGATCTCAGAAAAAGCACTTTGAGGTCCGGTGCTTTTGAGATTGACTGTTCGTGGTTTTTCCTATTCGCTCATTTGATATAGACCCATTCTTTACTGGCTTTACTTTTGGTTCTGATAATGCTTGCACACAAGTATTGGAAGTTATGTTTAAGCTCAGATTTATAAAATCTGAGACTTTCTTTCAAGGAGACTGAGAACATAATTTTTACCATTTGAAATAACCTTCAGTCAGGATGGATAACTCACTGAGAACTTCACATTTCTTTTCATCTGAGTAATTTCATTTGAGCCAGAAAAGTCTTCCTTTGCTGTATAATACAGGAAGAGTAGCCATAGTCACATGTGATCATTGTCTCTTTAAATTCAACTTTTATCTTTTCACCGTGCTCTTTTAATTTAGTTCTTGTTTATGAATCATCTTATTAAACCTCACTGCAGCTGCTTTAGGTCTTTTGTTGGTAAGCACTGCTTTTTGCAAAGAAAGACCTGAGAGCTTCTTCAATATTAACTTCTTTCTACTTTCTTCTTTTGGCTTTTCCCGGTTAGGGGTCACCACAGCGGATCACTGTCCACTCATGATTGGCAGTGGAGTTTTACGGTGTTGAGTTGCCAGTCCAGCACCCAACCTTCCACAGAAGGCTCACACACGCACACACTCATGCCTATGGCCAATTTAGTGTGTCCAATCCACCTACAGCATGTCTTTGAGAGGAAACCAGAGCACCCGGAGGAAACCCACGCGACCAAAGGGAGGACATGCAGACTCCGCACAGAGCCGAGGATCGAACCGGAAAACCTCTTGCTGTGAGGTGGCAATGCTAACTGCTGCACCACCGTGGCCGCACAAACATCTAAAAACCCTCACAATTTTTTTCTAAATTAACTTAGATGAAAAACAATTGTCTTACCTTGTTCAACTCCTCAAATGAGCCAAAACTTCTTGCATTGTTCCTTCAGGAACTCTTCTCAATGTCATCTACTGTGTTTTTACTACATTTTCTTTTTTCAGAACAAAAGTATCACAGCAGTCAAACCAAAGGACTCTCCTTCACTTCACCTTCATGTTAAAATACTTTACTAAAAGAATAAATACAAAGATTAAGCACTTTCATCCTATAGAACTTAGAACTTCATCATAACCTTGTTGCCAATAAAAAAAAAAAAAACAAGCCCTTAAATACTAAAAATAAAACAATTAAGTCATTAAACGATTAAAAAAAATGATGGTTTAAAGATACACTTCTTTTCAACTATGTTAAACTGCTTATTATAAGCCCCATATAGTCCTATGCAGTTCCACTTCTTTCAGTTTGATATATATATATATATATATATATATATATATATATATATATATATATATATATATATATACACACACACATATCTATCTATATATATATATATATATATATATATATATATATATATATATATATATATATATATATATAGTTAAATAAATGTAAATCCTCTTGGAATGTAATATTAGGACAGAGGTTTGTCCCATGCATTTTTTTTTTTTTCAAGAAATAGTGATAGTCTTTCCCCCAGATTTACTAATCTTCCATGCAGGACTAGACTAGTCTTGCACAGAAGTGGCAGTTTAGGAGGAGGATGGCAGCGCACCATACATATAAATGAAGGCGCATTGCCTGAACTCCTAATCCTACATGGAGCGTGAACGAGTGCAAGGGGTGTGTATGAGAGCAGAGCTCTCAGAATAAACACGCCCCTGCAAAGTAGAACAGCAGGAAGTGTGAGTAAATGAGCAAGACCACTCATAGGTGTCTGCATATCCCCACCAACAGACCCCCATGTGTACAACAGCAACAGGACATAAATATAAAAATAAGAAACCCCTTTATTTTTTTTTTAAACTCTGAGTACAGCTAACCATTGGTGCACGGGTGTGCCCATCACTTAGCTATGGTTAAAGCAGCTTGCAAGGCTGAAGAGGATAACCAGGAAGATATATGCAAATGAAGCAGCACAGCAGTAGTGTAGTGGTCAGAGCATCCGCCTAATGAGCAGGCATTCCCGGTTCAAGTCCCACACTGCAGCACATACCATTTTCCATGTGAAATCTGTATATGAAAATGTTTCTACAGTTTTTTTCTGTATAACCTACTAAATAGCATTTAAATGTGAACTGGAGTACTACATGAAATGCACATGTGAAGTGTCAGTGTCATAATGAATAAGGCACTAGTAAGCAGGTTTAAGCACAAATAAGCAGTAGTAAGCATATATAAGCTCTAGTAAGTGGGTTTAAGTGTGTTTGCGCGGGGATAAGCATTGCCTACACAGATTAAGCAAAGTAGAAGCTAAGTAAATGTAAGAAACTGTGACTAGAGATTAGCATTGCTTAGCTCTGCGCAAACCCATGCACACCAGCTTACAACTGCTTTAAAGTGCCTTAATCACTCTGTACAAACGGCCCGTGTTCTGTCCAGCAACAAAATAAACAGCTTCTGCAAGGCTCAAACTCAGGACCCTGTACACCACAGTCGTTAACCACTAAGCCATCATAGTAATACATACCAATGAGGTATCAGCAAACTAATCCTCACCACAGGAAAATCAAATCAAACATGTGAACTGAATCTATGTACAGTATGATGTTGTATAACCTGCCACAGAACATAAATATGTGAACTGGAGTACTGCAGAAAGCATAGATTTGAGTTGTTATTGTAATAAAGTGTACAAGTCCCCAGGTTCCCATACAGTGTATGTACACATGAATCTCAGATACCAGACACACATATAATCTTTAATGAATAATAATTCACTGTCAAAAGGCAAATATAATGCTAATTAACTAATAAGCAATGCTAACTACAGCACAGCTCAACTTAGTAAGTGTAAGCAATGTGTAGGAAAGCCAGTTCAATCTGCCTACTGGTATACCACTCTAAGCAGTGCCATCCTTAGGTAAGCAGGTGTGCCCATAGCTTAGCCTTTTCAAAACTGGCCAATCACGGAAAAGTGTGGGAAATCGGCCCTACTTGAACCCAAGAGGTGGGAATACAGCTCATAACTGGTTGTAGCTTCCCCTTGCAGGCACTATAGCAGTAAGGGGAGAAGGAGTGTGCTTCCAGGAGCAGCTCTGATGCATCCAGGAGTCCAAGGTCATGGCTGGACTCCTAGTTAAAGGCCATGCGCAGCGACTATTGCAGGGCCAGTACCAGGGCTCCCAATATAAGGCAGAGGCCTGGGACCGTCTCGCCCGTGACCTCACCAGTGCCACTGGCATACCCCGAACTGGTGAGCAGGTCAGGCACCACTATGCCGACCTGAAGCGGTAGAAGGTGGACCTCTTGGAGGAGTGGCTCCAAGAGGCTAGAGCAGCAGGGGATGTCCCAGCCATGTGTACGTATCAGTCCACAACCTGTTTAATAATTGCCAGCTCAGGTATATCATGGATAGGTATGGCTAAATATTCCTCTTATGTCCCCCACAGCTACAATGGAGCGGGCCGCAAACCAGGAGGCCCACATCAACCACCTGGCGCGGTTGCAACGTGAGGCAGGTCAGTAATACTCATGCTTTTACTGTCAAAGGAAATAAAAATAACAGTTGTAGTAAAGTAATTGCTAGTATAAAACCTATATTGTTCAAGGCAAGTACTGCATACACTACAGAATATGGCATGAAGAGTCTGATATTGTTAGTATGGCAATAAAAGTGTAATACCCTGACAAAAAAGGTCCAACTGCTGGACTATATATGTATATTCTGGTATCATATGGTAATGTAGATTTGCAATCATGTAATAGTACTGTTGTATTAAGCACTGTTACCCACACCATGCACCATAAATCAAATGTGTAGGAATGCCTGTATATGACAAGTGTAATCCCCAGAGGCCATTTAGTACAACTGAGAGACACATAGACAGTAAACAGGATAAATGCAGGCAACCAAAACCGAATAGCACATGTAACTGAGATGTGAACTGTTGTTTTTTTTAGCACACACAGCCATGGTTTGAATCCTGCCATTGGCAGTAGTCTGCATACAGAATCATACCCCACAACTGTACAGATATGTCCAGAATGTCTATTAAAGTGGCCCATATCTATTGCCTATCAACCTGTCCCCCTGGGAAATTGTGGGATGATCCCAGACATATAGGCAGCAAACAGGGAATACAAGTGATTGTCAACCATCATGAGAACACACCTGTCACTGAAGCAACCCACAAAACCGTTAGGAGAGTAATATTGCAAGTGTGTCCTGGCTATACTCCCATACTGTCAAGCTGTGACCAGAGTCTGTACAGTAACAGAGTGAGTAGTATGTGCAGATTTCTAATGTGTAATCCAGAACTTTGTGTGGCAACAGTCAGGTAGTGCTAACAAACATTGCTCCCACAACTACGTTGGATATGAACAATGTGCTGATAAATACAGACAAATATAACCTGTACTGGTACTGTCCACCCTGGTATTGTAGGGGATTGTGAGTGTTGTAGTTTCTCCGAATAAAAAAGTGTCACTGGTCACTGTCACCCACACTTTGCTACATAATATAACTGTGTAGGAAAGCATGTATATGTGTGCCAGGTCACTAAAAGTGGAAGAAGTCAATACTCTAGATATGTCCAGGCAAGCATGTGGTCAATGCATGGCCAGAGTCTGTGCAAAAAGAGATGGATAGCATAGTTCAAAACATCAACCCAGAATCCAGGCGTATGTGGACAAACAGTTAGTCAGTGTTAACAAACATTCCCTCTACAGGTATACCAGGTAAGAGGTGTATACTGCAGGTAAAACCGGTTCATGTTTAATGATGTTGATAGCCATATCAGAGTCCAGTATAGATCTATAGGGTATTGTAGTAAGACTTGTAAGGTACAGATAACAGCCCCGACTACTTGTTAATTGACATCTTTCTCTCCCCCCAACTTAGCTCCAACAATAATCAACATACCCACCCCAACTGGTATGTACTGACTCTGATAATGGCCAGTTGTCTGATAAATATTCTAATGGTTCCCATGTATGTGCCATATTGAATTATTCCAACATTGTTGGCATGGTGCCATCAACATACCTGCATGCTGTTCTTATTACAACTGTGGTCCCATATATGCATGTGTTCTGTTTGCTATGCAACTGTTATGTATCTGGTGTCTGGGTTAATGGGAATATCTTTGCATGCTGTATTACCTAACCCTGGAATGTATTGACTATTACTAACCCATATATGATGTTGAAATCTACACACTATAGCACACTTGGGAAGGCCGGTCCCAGCGGACCTACCTGTCCCACCGCAGCTGGCCAAGGCACCGGGCACTAGCATGTCTGGGGCCCAACTTCACACCTCCCTGTCCATTGGTCCTGCACCACCTTCGGGTGGAACTACCTCAGGAGATGGGGCTTGCCCCCCCAGGAGTGGGCATGGACAGGCACCTGTCATCCATCACCAGGTCGGGGTCGTGGTGCGTAGAGTGATCATCGAGCAGTTTGGTGATCTTCTACGCCAACTTGAGGACCATGTGTCGCAATTAGAGAGTCAGGCTGGCTCTGCGGCTCAGCCCCCAGCACAGCCATCTTCTGGGCTGATAAGGTGCAATGGTGACTGCCCATGGGTGGGGACCTCAGTCCCACTGTTACCAGTAAGGGGCTTGTGGGCTGCCGATGTCCCAACACCCCTCCCCATCAAGGTGTTCACCCCAAATGTGTCATATACCACCCCTGAATGTATCTTGTATGTCTTGTCTGTTAACCTACCCAGCCTACCTCCCCAAAATACCTACTACCCCTCCCCAACATCCCACTCTCACCCAAAAAAAAAATGGGCAATCTGTTCCCACAAAAAAAATCTCACTCCATACATAGCTGTCCATTTTGCACATGTCCACTGGATACATATAATCTGGTCTAATTGGCATCACAACTAATTCATGTTGTCCTCACCCCTGTCCCAGGGGTTTGAGGGTCCAAAACTACCTCCAAATTCAGTGTACATGCACAGCTGTTGCTGTAGAAGAAATGGGCAGCTATGGACCTTTCCTGCACCCTTCCTGCACATGCTTAGCTATTTTCCCTACTGTCTTACCCTCTTTGTGCCCCTTTTTCACCACTTTCCTATCAACCCTTTTTTCTTTTCTTTTAAAGAAATTAGCATGGGGGTGAACGGCAGTACGAACTTTTAAGCAGCAGTAAGCGGGTTTCAGCCTGTTTGCGCAGGGGTAAGCATTGTCTACAGAGGGTAAGCAATCTAGAAGCTAACTGAGTGTAAGAAACTGTAACCAGAAGTTAGCACTGCTTACCATCGTGCAAACCCGCACACACCCGCTTCCAACTGCTTAAAAGTGTCTTAATCACTCTGTATCCAATGGCTCTTGTTCTGCCCAGCAACAAAATAAATGGCCTCAGCAAGGCTCAAACCCAGGACCCTGCAAACTACAGCCAATGTAATTTTTTACTAATCCATGGCAGATATACATAAATCTGATGTTATCACAAACATATCATCCAGCACAGTCATTCAACAGTATAGGAAATGTAGTTAATTAGGTAGATGTATGTGTGTGTGTAAATATGTGTAAATAATTTAATATCTATACACATGCAACATATCGATATATGTAGACACACACGCACACACACACACATATATATATATATATATATATATATATATATATATATATATATATATATATATATATATATATATGAATATATATACATGCAAATGCCTACATTGACACTTATATCTTTATATATATCTATATATATATATATATATATATATATATATATATATATATATATATATATATATATATATATATATGTATATATATATGTATATATATGTATGTATATATATATATATATATATATATATATATATGTATGTATATATTATATATGCATATATATGTATATATTATATATGTATATATATATGTATATATTATATATGTATGTATATATATGTATGTATATATATATATATATATATATATATATATATATATACGATGTCGGGCTGGCAGTGCTAACATATCATGCAGTACAGTCTGGCTCCCATAGGAAATGTAAAATGTGGAAGCTATCAACAGCCCCAGGATAAATGTACACAGACACATATATGCAGATACAATATAGTTTTATATATATATATATATAGTTTTATATATATATATATATATATATATATATATATATATATATATAAATATATATATATATATATATATATATATATATATTGTACATATAGATATACATGTGACTATACATACACACTCAGAGATATGTACAGTAAGATACATATGTAGAAGGTGCACATAATATGGAACAGCCACTATGCCTACAGTTAACACTTGAACAACTGGACACTGTATGGGCCACCCATACAAATGACAGTTGTTGCCTGCAACATATACCCACAGAGAAGTTATAGGAAAAAACACCACACACAGGTTAGTATAAATGGAACACCTTTATTTGTGTACTATAACAGCTCTAGATGCCATGTCATATAGCTGTTCAGACACTGACATCCATATAAACAGGGTAATGCAAATGTGAAACAGGTATACTAATGCAGTATTCTGGAAAGAACCACAACTGTTGCTGTTCAGGCCACGCCCTGCAAATGTGACAATGGTAAAGACAGAGTGGGCCCCAGGATACCAAACAATGAACAGTAAGTAATGCAGGTGTACAGTTCAGCAGCCCTATCAACACACAGAATCAGTAGATGGTAAAGACGTCAGTTGACCAAATGGGATGTAACTGTTACATAACAAGCCATAACCAACACCATCACAAGCCCACTGACAGAACACTCTGTATGGCAGGAGGCAGTAGGCCTGCATCAACCCACTTAATATACGTAATGTAAATATAGGTGAAGTGTATGGTACTGTACATCCAGATACCTTAAGTCAGCTCACCCTTCATATCCACACAAAGCTAGGTAAGTAGGTGTAGGACAGAGGCTGGAACACAGGCCCATATCTGGAAAACTGTTGCCATACGCTAAGCAAATTGCTCGTGTTACAGGATATTCTCAACATACCCTTAGTCAGGGAATTTATGTTAGAAAGTTCAATGGATGTAGTCTTGTACTGATAGCATTCAACACACACTGCCAGTGAAATATCTGACACAGGACCTGTGTGGTGGACAGACAAAACATGATAGGTACAGCTATGGTCATCAAGAGGATAGGCCTACAGTTGAGAGCTATGCAGACAGACTGCATTCCAAGGTAAACTAATGTGTACACACACACCCTGTAACACCAGTACTATACAAAGCATAACACAACTCTACTCACACTCTGTCTGTAGTTCTGGAAACACCTGCAAATATGTAGCTGGCCTGAGTATGCTGGTTCTCCTGTAAGAGATATTGCTACCTGCTGTCTGTAACACTGATGCCCCCACACAGGAGGATGTCCATCACACAGGAAAGGTAAAGGGACCATGCCCACACGATGTAGGGATTTATAGTAGCTGGTTGCCATGACAGTGGTAATTGGAAGTACTACACAGCAAGATGCATGCACTTAGCAAGTGGAGTACACTGATTGGTGCAGAGGCCATCACCTGATCATGTGCATCACCTACTAAAGCCAGAATGCAATCTAGTCAAAGCAGCTCAATCCAATTACTGGAGAGAGAGGGAGAGAGAAAAACAGTGAAAGATAAAAAAAAAAATAAAACAAAGACAAAGCTCAGCAAGCCAAAAGCTGACGTAACAGCCATTGAGCCAGTTGCCATTCAACTACACATCAGTCCAACAAGAGATATGTGAAGTACATATACATGTAATAGAATTTAGTACCTGATCCATCATAATGGGATAGATTATTTTGAAATAGCTCTATGTGCCATCATGTGTTGTTGTGACGATGTTCAACTGAACAACTGCGATGGACAATAGTGTCTGTCCCTGTGGGTAGTGCCACTCACACAGTAACCGTACATACACTGGTCATGGCACAGTGAGGTCCATTGGCTGTCTATGGTATGGGACACATGTGCCCGGCCCTACAGACATGTGAGCAAATAGGGTATCATACACTGGAGCAGCATGTAAAATCACATAGTACAGGACAAATAAAAATTGCATCCACAACAGTCTGTGCACTGCCCAAGGTACGTATGCACAATACACAGATTGCCATCAAATTCCTAACTCAGAGGTGTGCAACCTGTGGCTCTGGAGTCACATGCAGCTCTTACAACCTGCTGTAGTGGCTCCCTGTACCTCTGAGGATTAATGGACACTGTAATGCACCACCCACACACACTCACACACACAGACACACACCCACACAGATCAACCAGGGCCAACACAGGAACATACTTATGGATGGATGTTAGGTATTGCTCTGATACACTTAGTTCTGTCATATATAGTATAACCCTATTTGAAACCTTATATGCAGTGTTATCCTCATATTAGGGGTCAAATAGCTGTTATGGCTCCCGATGACTTTACTTTGGACAGACATGACTCCTGGGATACTGAAGGTTGCAGACTCCTGCCCTATGTATACAGACAACAGTACTGTACACACAACCACATACTGTCCAAGTTATGTCATCAGTAAAAGTCAGTACTATACACAGCATTTCCAGCGGTCTGTTATCTGGGTTGTTATCAGGTATGATGTCAATGAATAATTGTGTACAGAACATATTCACCATATATATGTGGGCTTCATCTGCGCAACACGTGTGCCCCTCTGCAGTGTAGAGTTCATTGTATGTAACATTGTTATATGCTCCTGTAAGTCAGTCTATCAGGGTGGGAGCACCATAATTAATCTATGGTGTTACAACATGGGAGGTTTATCAGCGGTAAGCTGGCTTACCATACATTTTACCTTGTGAACATTGCTGCCCTACTGATTACTGCCATACAGCCTGTTCTGTTTGTCGGCAATTGTGATGATTTCAGTTATGCATTGTTATGTAACAGATACATCCCATCATCAGCCTAGGTCTTTTCCACCGAGGTATTGAGTACAGAGTGTAGTTAGAGGCCGCTGGCCTGTATGTCTGCATTACTTACTGTTGATTGATTGTTATCCTATGGCCCAGTCTGTCTTTCCTGTTATACTACTTGAAGGCCTTGACGTGGACACCAACATATGTTATGCTTTCAGATTACTGTAATAAATGATCTGTCTGAGGGTTTCATTCATCTCTTTGTATGTATTTCAACGTTTAACAACTATAATACATGGCATAAGCAAATGTAGTAGTACACAAATAAACCTTTAAAACGTATACAAACCTGTGTGTTGTGTCACATCCTTTAACTCCTCTGTGGGTATATGTTTCAGGCAACAATGGTCTTTTGTATGTGTGACTCATACACTGTCCATCTGATGAGGTTGCAACTGTAGGGATACTGGCTGTTCAGTGTAGTGTGCACCCTCCAATAATGTATCTTCCTAGGCATACCTCTGTGTGTGTATGTGTAGTTGCAAACATGTGTATATATATATATATATATATATATATATATATATATATATATATATATATATATATTTAGACATATATATGTATCTGCATACCTGTGTGTGTATATGTATCTTAGGAATGCTTTATTGCTTCCAAATTGTACATTCACTATAGTAGCCAGACTGTACTGTATATGTTATCGATACCAGCCTCACATCATACAGATGGCATGGCTTACTGTTAACATGTTGTGGCCATGAAGTGTCAGGTGCTGGTCATGGGATTTCACCAGTTGGTATTGTATTCCAGGACAGACATGTTTGGCTGGGGGGGGGGGGGGGGTAGAATATTGATACGTGTCAAGACGTATGTTGCTTGAGCCCACTCACCCCCATTAATGGTACCTGTGGTCATATATGTCTTTGTTATGTGCTCTGTTATAGCTATAAATATATATCTGTATATAACTAAGAACGAACTTTGGGACAGTAAAGCATTCAAAAGTAAGTAATAGGAAAATAATGGCAACTCATGTATTATTTAGCACTTTTGTCTTATCTAGTATCAAGACTTATTCAGAAAGACATGTTTCAGTAATACAAGCAACCATTTAAACATCGTTTACATACATTATTCTGAGCTGTTAAATTAGCTACACAGTTCCAGTCCGATGATAAAGCCGGACCTCTAGTACTGCAAGGTGCTCTGTGCATCTTCATTATTATTGCAAAGGTAAAACAGAGAGAAACCTGTAGTGTCATGTGTATACAGGGGATGTGTCCATCACGTATACCTGGAACCTAACCTTTTAGGAGTCATGTGTCAACTGCGGTTGTATGCACCTTGTATACCTGGAAGACAACAGGAAAACAACAGCTGAGTGCATGTCAGGGGGCATGCTATGTGCTAAGAAGGTCAAGGCTGGATCGTTGGTGAAGTGGAACTGGGAAATGAGGTTGGGTACGGGTGGGAACATATCACTGCTTCTCAGACTGGTGGCTAGATACTACCAGTGGGCTAAATACTGTTGACTCACTACGTCTAATCATGAAACCAAAGCAGGTTCATCCCAAATGTGACAACCAACAAATACAGATGGATTCTTTGGGTTGACATGTGTTACCAAAGGTGGAGATTGTATGGGTGTAACATGGACTGGGATGTAGGGAAGCCTGAATGTGCTTGGGTCGAGACAACATACATATTGGGTCCCTAGCACTGGAGAGAGGTCAATGTGTAGAGGTGTGAAGAGACTGGCCTAGCACCTGGAGGATGGATGGTTTATTTGCACATGGGGGGGTGGGGTTTGCAAGGAGCAATGGGCATGACATTATGGATTGAGGCGTGTCAGGTTTGGATGGACCGGTTTTTATCAGACCGCCTTGTGGAGGTAGTTGCACAAGGGGGGACAGGGGGGTAATGTGGAGAGTAACAATGTGGTTGCGTAACAGCAAGATGAATGTATGGCCAGTGCTGGGAGACTGCACCGGAGAAAATATTAGAGTGGAGGCAGAGGAACATACTTTGGGCTTAGTCAAATGAAATAGGTAATGTTTGTTTGACTTTTCCCGGTTAGGGGTCACCACAGTGGAACTCTGATTCACTAATGATTGGCAGTAGATTTTTTATGGTGCAGAGTTGCCAGCCTGACACCCAACCTTCATCAAAGACACACCCATTCACGCATGTCTTTAGAGGCCACTCGACCGTAGGGAGGACATGCAGACTCCACACAGAAGCTACTCCAGCTGTGAATAGAACAGGAGAACTTTGTGCTTTGAGGCAACAACACTACCACTGTACCACTGTGGCTTCTACAAATGAAATAGGCAATACAAATAACAAATTACTATCCAACATTAATAGACATAGTTGGGTCACATTTCAGTACTTTAGGTCTTAATATGACACACTTCTGATCAGATCAAGTCCCACTACATTTCAATACTTTCAATTATTTTAGTTTTTGTCATACACATGCACACACACATACACACACACACACACACACACACATATATATATATATATGTGTGTGTGTGTGTGTGTGTGTGTGTATGTGTATATATATATATATATATACATATATATATATATATCTATATATATATATACATATACATACATATATTGCCATATATAAATATAGTGACAGATATATTTATATATATATATATATATATATATATATATATATATATATATATACATATCTAGATGTATATATGTATAGCTGTATGCATATATATATATATATATATATATATATATACATATGTATATATTTATATAGATAGATGTAATAGTGAGAGAGGTGTATATATATATATATATATATATATATATATATATATATATATATATATATATATGTATTACATCTACATGTATAAGTACATACCCTGTACTTTTGCCTTCTTTTGCTGTATGCTATGTTCGTGAAAACATCAGGGTTATGTATATCTGTTGTGGCTTAGTGGTAAATCACACTGGCTGTGGTATGCAGGGTCCTGGGTTCAAGACTTGCCAAGGCCGTTTATTTTGTTGCTGGCCAGAACAAGGGCCGTTGGATACAGAGTAATTAAGGCACTTTTAAGCAGTTTTAAGCGGGTGTGCGCAGGCTTGAGCAATGGTAAGCACTGCTAACTTCCGGTTACAGTTTCTTACACTCAGTTAGCTTCTAGATTGCTTAACCTGTGTAGGCATTGCTTACACCTGCGCAAACAGGCTGAAACCCACTTACTACTGCTTAACAGTGCTTACTCCCGCTTACCACCGTGTTAATTTCTTTAAAAGAAAAGAACAAGGGGTTGATAGGAAAGTGGTGAAAAAGGGGCAGAAAGAGGGGACGACACTAGGAAAAGTAGCTAGGAATGTGCAGGATGGGTGTAAGGAAGGTCCATAGATGCCCTTTTCTTATACAGCAACAGCTGTTCATATACAATAAGTTAGGAGGTACATTTGGACACTCCAACCCCTGAGAGAGGGGTGAGGGCAACAATAATATGTTGTGAAGCCAATTACACCAGATTACATGTGTCCAGTGGACACATGTGCAAAGTGCACAGCTATGTATGGAATGAGATTTGTTTCTGTGAATAGATTGCCCTTCTTTTTTTTATAAGGTGAGAGTGGGATGTTGGGGAGGGATAGTAGGTAAATTTAGGGAGGTAGGTTGAGTAGGCAAACAGACAAGACAGACTAGACAGCATATAGGGCTGGTATATGACACATGTGGAGGGGAAATACCTTGGATGGGGCGGGGGTATTTAGAAGTCACCAGCCCATGAGCCCCCAAATAGACCCATGGGCAGTCTCCACTGCACCTTCACGGGCCCGAAGGTGGCTGTACTGGGGGATGAGTAGGAGGGGCAGGCTGACTCACTGAATGTGCCACATGGCACTCAAGCTGGCGTAGCTGGTCTCCAACCCCCTTGTGGAGCTCTGTACACACGACAGGCTGGACCTGACTGTGGGTGACCGGTTCCTGTCTGGCCCCACTCCCAGGGGGAAAAGCCCCATCCCCAGTGGCTGTTCTACCCAAAGGTGGCACAGCGCCAATGGAGGAGGAGGTCCCAGGCTGGACCCCAGATGTGCTAGTACCGAGTGCCATGGCCTGCTGAAGTGGGACAGGTGGTTCCGCTGGGACTGGCAATCCCATACAGCCTATGGTGTTGCAGTTTTAAGACAGATATGGCTTAGTAATAGTCAACAGCATTCAGGATTACTTATAACAGCATGCATAGATATTACCATTAATCCAAGACAACAGATGTCAAACATTTGCAGAAGGAGTAGAACACATGCATATATACTGCATGATATCTGTACAAAGGGTAAATGACTTGTGACTGCAGCTATGAACACAGGCGCAATATTGGCATG
The DNA here is from genome assembly GCF_019279795.1 of Protopterus annectens. Taxonomy (NCBI): domain Eukaryota; kingdom Metazoa; phylum Chordata; order Ceratodontiformes; family Protopteridae; genus Protopterus; species Protopterus annectens. The sequence goes on along the minus strand of NC_056742.1, from coordinate 142,549,014 downwards.
TCACTGTGATAACCTCAGACAGTGGCTGTCATACCACTGTTTTATGTGACATATCTCCAATCAGGGATGCAATGTCAGTAGCTCTCATGGCTGTCACTGTGTACTGACTGCAATCCTCACATTATGCTTCTGCAGTTGTCAGATAGGTGTTCTGTGAGTAACACAAGAAACAAATGGTTCCACACACTGACCAGTCCACAGATGACCCTACAGATGGAGGTTTCCCCACAAACATAGCACTGTGTTGACAGTTATTAAAACATGCAGACTAGCCATTACCACACACAACCTGTTAAACTGACAGTAGTCTGAATGAAGCATAGCTACACTTACATGCCATAGTCATGTCTGGCACATCACCCTCCTGTCTTTAGGCTGTTTTCCACAGTGTATGCTGTTTGAGGAAGATGCCAAACACCAGATCTAGGTTCCACTCACAGTGACTGTCATGGGCCAACACCAACATGATGTTCCTAGATACTGTACTGTGTTTCTATGCAATTGGCTATGGGAATTTTATCACAGCTGTTCCACATTCAGTCAGTAGGCCCTACCTTGCTCACTGGGTGATGCTTTGATGTGTATGTGCATGCAGTCTATAGGACCTACTGCTGTTTGGTGGAAGAGATGCATATTGCTGGTCAACACCTCACGGATGTTGAGGAAATATATGTTTTCACTGGCATGTGCTGACATGGCATCCAGGAACTAGTGGAATACTCTGGATGCTGATGGCTGTGAGATCCCCATGTTATCCCCAGTTGTGCTTTGGGAGGTACCTGGGGCTAGTATACCAAGGCCTGCACATACCTTGGTATCCACTGGGATGGGTTCCCCTCAGCCAGTTTGGTGTGTCATGTGTGGCCGGCAGAGCTCAACAATTTGCCCATACATGTCAAGCAGAGTACCTCTTTGGCCCTCTTCAAAAGGAACCTTGACAATTGGATGGGAGAAAGGAAATTCACCCCGGGGATCACATAATTCACCCTGCTAGTCAGGGGTCCAGGGAAGTAAATAGTGTGGGAAGAAATAGCCAGGGAATTGTTATGGCTAGGCTTGTATAGGCCCTAGGGCTGATAGCCTAGTACCAACCTATGAACCTATTTGCTGTAGGAGGTCTCTGTGCACCCTATAGTGCTCCACTATCTCCAGCGCATGTAGCCCCTGGTAGGTTACCCTGGGTCTGTACACTCTTCTCTGTCTCCTCACTGTGGGCTGTTCGGCAGCATTCACATCCTCACCACCCTCAGCCTCTTGCACATGTTGTTCTAGGTTGCCTGCTGCAGCCCTTCTCATTTTGTAGGTTTGTTTGTTAAAATTTCCCCGTTTGTATACACCGGTGGTGTAGAGTGTGGGAAAAACCAGAGGGGAAGGAGTTTGCATAGTTAATAGTAGTGTTCTGGCCTGGGCTGCTGCATGTGTAATTGTCTGATTCTGATACATTTCACCTGCCAGCTATGCTAGTTCTCCTTGGTTACCTTCCTACTGCCTTCCTGTTTAAGCCCAGGGCCACGCCGTGCAAACACAGTGCTCAGATGTGAACGGAGCTGCTCTTTCCTGGTATTTTTTTTTTTTTTTTTTTTACACCTGGTGCATGCCGCGCAAACACATGTACATGCTGTCAGCACATTTTACAGGATTTTGGCTTGTTCTACCTGTGTACACCATGATTTTCTTGGTGTAAGGTAAGACAGCCCTAGACACACCCCTTGCCTTAGCTAAGCTTAGCCAAGGGCAAACACGAGTCACAGTTCTCCAATTAGCTTACAGCATGCCTGACACGCCCCCTTCTGATGTCAGCTATGTCTAGGGCTTACACTCATGGTTTTCCTAGTCCTACACTCTTGGGTGCAGGCTTGCACTGACGGGGAATCTGGGATTCTCTATCATTCCCCTCATTTGCATAGGATTGCCTGCTAATCCTTAGTTACATGTCCCACACTCAGCCTTTCTCCTTAGCAATCAGTCTGCACTGGCCATGGTGCATTCTGCCTACCATTGACTATTATGGCAAAATAATGATTTTCTTCTTAATGGTTGTTTTAGTTTTTTTTTTTTATTTTTAGCCCAATCCCGTTTGCACGCCACTGCCCTTAGCTTAAACGGTCGATATCGGACAAAAAAAAAAGTTAAATATTTCATTTTACACTGTTTTCCATGCCAATTTTCAGTTATATGGCCATTGGCATGGATTACACATCATATGCACACTTTATTTGGGGCTGTCATGCCTCTGATTTGTAGTTTGCAGAAATATACTCAGTTACTAACCGAGTACATTTCTGCAGACTGCCAGCTTCCTGGATCGCAAATGAGGGTAATTTGCATACAGGAGCTCGGTCCATGCAGGATTAGTTCAAGAGCTCGTGTACATGTCCTGGGAGCTCATTCCTGGATCGCACATCAGCCATATTGCCGAAAATAGCTCTTAGACTAATTCTGCATGCAATGCAGGGCTTCATAAATCCAGGGGAAATTGAATATGCTGCAACAGTTGTGTTTTGTATGTCTTCGAGGGTGTTCATATATGCTGAATGTGATTCCTGTAGCACTTCTTGGGGGTGGGGAGGTCCCACACCAAGTCTAAAAAATTAATCAGTGAACTGTGTAATCCACTCTTTTGTGACACGATGCATGTAGCCTGTGGTAGGGATTGTGCAGGGTAAGTAAGGAGGTAAGGGAGTGTGATAGCAGCCAGACAGAAGTAACTCTGGTCTTATTAGAAATTTATTCGTGGCATGTACGAAGTGTAGCATGCTGGAGTGTGACAAAGGTGCAAATGGTGCTAATGCATGTCCATGAGCTAAGCACATTTCAGCTATAGAAAGCTGAATGCATTTACGTCTATAGGAGGGGATACACCTGCTCAGTGATTTGATGCATAGATCTGAGTCTCAGCTTATGTCATCTGGGCTCAGTCCATGATTTCAAGCTTGTCTAGGCTACGCATTTCTGCAATAGTGCATAAAAAGCATGAACAAACTAAATGTTTATTAACAACAGGGATAAGTAGAAATAATTTATTTGTCAGTATCTGACCCTTGACTTCGTCTCTCACTATGTGAACACTCACCTCATCTGTCTGTACTGCTTGCAATGTGGTGGACTTGCCTGACAGCCTGCTCCACCACATGCCTGCTCATAGTACCCACTGCGTTCAAGTACTGTGAGAGCCACTGTAGCCAGTGCATGACCACTGCTTACTGCTTGGCTGGCTTGTGGCTTGTTAGTCTTTGGCCCAGTTTCAGCACTGAAGCACAGGTAGCTGCTCGGTCATGCAGATTGTTACCATCTGCATATTCTTGTCTACTTTACACGTCAGTGCATTGCTGCTAACTGGCACATGCCTTTGCTTGGACATACAACATATATTTTTGAATACTGACCTTTGCGTACTGCTTCTCTCTTTCTTTGGTTGGAAATACGAGGAAGGGTTAATATTTGAGTAGTAGTCACAGCTTTACAATATGCATATTTGTTCACTCTCTCCTCACACCTCCCAGTAAGTTTCACAACACCTCATATGTGTAGCACATAACAGCTAAACTTTCCTAACTTCTTGCAAAGTACAAAAATAAGACTGAGAAACAATGTGTAAAACAAGCCCTTTACAAGACTGAGAAAGAATGTGTAAACCCACCCCTATCCTGCCATCCTCCTTTGGCTTCCTTTATCATGTTATTAAAGCTTTCCATAAACCCATATGCCGGCATGTTTTCTGCCCCAAATGCTCAAGTCCACTGGCTAAGTTGGGTCTGTTTTCCCACGCTTATAAAGGACAGTCTGTCATAAATTATGTTATAACTGATAACATCAAAAGTGCACCACCAAAGTATTTGTTAGATGTCATTTGCCTAATTCTATGAGGTTCTATGTACTTCAGATTTTGTCATGTCTTTTGAATAGTAATCTAGTGTGGTGTATGAGCTCATTAAAAGACAGAAAGCCTTAGAAGGCATGAAGTTAGTGTATTCTGCACTGTGCACTTTTATATCTCAGTGTGAATCCCGCTGTTAGTGTCAGAGATTTACCTGTATAGTTACCTTGTGACCACAGATAGAACATTGAGTGAGATGGCCTCTCACTTCAGCTTCTGGGCATTACACTATATTAAAACCAGTAAACATGTTTCTTCATGTAGTGCATGGAAAGTTAAATTGGGTTCTTGCTTTGTGCTTCTGCTTTCCATTTCTGTTTCTTATGGTTACTAGTTTATCCAAAAGAACGTTATATCTTAATCCACATATTAGTGAACTACAGAAGTATCAGTTTTTTAATAATTTTTTTAGTTATTTTTTATTTATTTTACATTTGTTTACCGGGAAAGTCCGACTGGAACAAGGTCAATTTACAGCGGAGGCCCGGGGAGCAAAGTTCCATAACATAACTACAAATACAACAAATGACAAAAAAAATTTTGTACAGAGGCATATATACAATCGGAGCTCTGTGTCTTTATATGACAACACATAATCCACAAATGACAGAAAATTTTGATACAGTGGCATATATACAATCAAGGAGATTTTTTTGTACCTTAGTTTGATTTGAGCAAGCTTGGTATATAGATAGCATAACTTTGAATTCCCTATTGGTAGTACAAAGCATAAAAATGAAGGAATGGAATCTGGAAAATAATGCTATTCGGGAGATATGTCATAGCGTGAGAAATAGTTTGTAGGATAGTAGTTCCTGATAGGGAGTATGTGAGTAGTACAGAATTGCTGAGGTAAGCAGTGAGGAGATGAGGTGTGACAAGTTAGGAGGAGAGCAGAAAAGATTTTATGTGATACAGGGACAGAGCCATGATCGCAAGAGGTGTGACTTTAGTGATGTCTTGAAAAGTGAGATGGATGGTGCAGAGGAGATACTTTGGGGGAGGTTATTCCATTCCCTAGCAATGGTGTGGGAGAACAGACTTTTCCCTGCAGTGTTATTGGCATTGGTTATGCAGAGCAGGGTTTTGTTGGATGAGCATGGAGGGCGATTTGCAGAATATTGGTTTAGAAGTTGGTTTAGGAGTGGGGTTTTCACAGGGTTCCTTATTATGTTGAAGGTGATGACTAATTTGGTGATAGCTAATTAGCTGAGGGAGTTCTAACCACTGTAGTTGTTTCAGGGCAAGATGGTGATGACTTCTAAAAGTGGAGTTGTTAGCGAATTTTGCAATTTAATTGTAACATGACTCTAGTTTAGTTTGTTTAGGTCTGTTTTCCTGATATGAATTAGGATTGGTGATGCATACGTTAGGGTAGACAAGTGGTGGGCTTGCGCTAAGGAGATTCTAGCTTGGTCCGAAGGAACTGTTTGTGTTTGTATAGGGTTCCTAGTTTCTTATGTACCTTTGTGATGGTTTGTGAAATATGGACATTAAAGTTTAGATTGTTATCTATTTCAACCCCGAGCAGCTTAGTGTGAGGGGAGGGGGGAGATTGTGGTCCCATTTTTGGAGGTGATAGTGAAGGTAGGAGGTGTGGATTTTGAGGTGTGGATTTGGATTTATTGGGGGTAAAAATAATTTGGTCTTGTTTGGGTTTAGAATGAGTTGGATATCAGTAATCCATTGTTCCATGGAGCAGAAGGATTCTTGGGTAAGCTTTTGAAGAGTGGTTATGGATGGAGCTGAGCCGATTAGGGTGGAGTCGTCTGCGTACTGTAAAAGTGATTCATGCAGGGTGGAAGTATGTAGTTTGTTAATGAAAATGATGAATAGTAAAGGACTCAGTATTGATCCTTGTGGGATGCCTGTAGTAGTTGGTAATAGAGGTGATAGTGTACTTTGCCATTTAACTGATTGTTTTCTGTCAGAGAGATAGCTTCTAAACCATAAAGTAGTAGAGGGGGCGAAGGATAAGATTGACAGAGTGTCTAGGCATAGGTTATGGGAGACCATATCAAATGCTTCTGATAGATCTAGGAATATTGCTGAGACTAATTTGTTGTTGTTTCTTAGATAGTTAATTTGATTGGTAAAACAGAGTAGAGCAGTGGTTGTGCTATGGTTTGGGCGGAAACCATGCTGTGTGTAGCTGTATGCTGTGTGTTGTTTTTCAATTTGGTAATGGGCTAAGTGAATGAATCCAAACCGGGCCATTTTGATTGGGACCCAGAAATGTACAGTTAACACAAACCTGACATAAAATAAACAAGAACATATGGCCTTACCTTAGGAATGCAATTATCAAAGTATTGCAAAGTTTACATGGACTACTAAAGTTAATCTAATACATGGTGTATACCCACGACTAGTTATCAAAAATACAAATGTATAGAAATGTTGCATTTGACCAAAAAACGTACTGCCTTCCTCCAATATATTTGTTCGTACTAGACTAGGCTTATCCCTCTATCAGCCCACACCTCTTTCTATGGGAGTACCCCAGGGTTCCATCCTAACGCCACATCTCAGAAGTAAAAATGTATAATGTCAAAAAACATCACATTATCACTGTCTGGTGGTATGTGTGTGTGTGTGTGTGTGTGTGTGTGTGTGTGTGTGTGTGTGTGTGTGTGTTGGGGGATACAGTACAGTACAGTACTCCTCTTGGTGTGTCAATAATTGGCTGTCTGTGGATTGAGATACTACTGATTTCAGTCCACTTTTACCCTATATCATTTCAGGCCTGCTTTCACCATATAATTCCATCCATACACAGTGCCCATCAACAATTGGGTTGAATCATTTCTCTTTTGCTTACAGGGCATCCAGTCAGACCATCAGGGAGTATGCAATGTTCCAAGCTGGGGAAAGTCTTGTTTGAACCTTTCATCATACAGGGTCCAGGTCCATGCAGGTGCAGTGTCTTAACCTCTGTCACAGCATACAGGGCATGTAATGGCTTTGGAATGATTGTCATACTGTAACCAGCTCATATGACTGAGATAGGTAGGTGGTTTGCACTACTACTGTGCATACCTCATCTGAGGATAGGCATGTGATGGACATTTATGATAAACATTTATATATGTGAGTGTGGTGTGATCAACGAGCCTCATCCCCTGAGGGGACAAATGCCACCATGTAATTCCAGTCTTAACCAGGAATTCAGTCACAAACACATATGTCAAACACATACTCCATCCCACTCCTGAGTAGAGGTAAGCAGACTAAGACTTGTCAGTTTTCTCCTGCCCGATACCAGCTTCAGCTGGTGCCCAAGCTGCTATACAAACGTGAATCACCTCAGTCATAGCCAGGGCTTTATCTAACCACACCAGTGAAGCTGTAAAGTCTTACACTGTTACTTTGTGCCTTGACTGAAGAGGGACTTTGAATCAGACCTCCTACCCATTAAAGAAAGAATAATAAAGAATAAAAATGTGGTCAGTGTTTGTACCCGGTTATTTAAAAGTGTAACAGCGTTGAAGATCATGATGCAGTAACAGCAGTCAGGATCACACTTATGACAAATGAATAGATTGTTACATTTTACAGTAATTGCAAACTAATTTTATTGAAGCTGAAATTCTGCATATAGCAAAGTATAAGTAGCACTATTTGACCGTGGTGTGTAAAATATTTTCACAAACATTTCATTGGGGTATGCAAAATATTTCACAAAATTGGCATCTTATCCACATCGGTTTCACACTTAGGCACTTTCAGAGCAACTGAAATTAGTAATGTAGAAGAATCCATCTGACATGGCATTACATTTCAATTTTGAAGTACAAGATATTTCGCAGCTAATTGTCTAAATCAGATACTCATATTTACAAAGTGGAAGTAATCTCTCTTGGGATATGGTAGGGTAGATTAATGGAATAAAAAATTACAATCCCGTAGCTTCCCAGGACACCAGGAAATAATGTAGTACATTAGTAAGTTAGTTTTTACCCCCCTCCCTTTCCCAACACCCAGGTGAGTGGGGATACTGTAAGCTCTTTATAACTTCCTCAATAGCAGATAAATTGTAAGTAGCAAAAGGCAGAGGGGGCTCGTCTTTGCCATATATAGCACAAACATTCATATGTGCTTTAGGTGTCTTTTGAAATTGTAACCTGTTATCTGTCTTGAGCTATCTTTTTGCATCATTTGTGGTTTCACACTTAATTAACCACCATCAAAAATGGAAGTACAGAAGTGCATCGACCTGCAAATAAACAAACTGTTTATCAAAAAGAAGACTGGTTTAGTTCCTTTGAAAAAAGCTTATATGTGATTGCTTCCTAAAAGGAAAGGGATCTGTATTCAGAAAGGTTCAGAGGAAATTATGGTGTATGGAGTATCACATACAGAATTTAATGTTTCTTTTGATCAATTCTATATCAGTAGATATTCACTTCAATGTCCAGAGGAAAGGCTTGAGAGAAACTTATGGATGGTGAGAGTCTGCATATGGATAAGCTGTTTTTTATTCCCTAGCCCCAGAGTTATTTGGCTGCTTCATCTACAGGATTACCTGCAACACTGTACACAGGTATTACTGTTCAAACATATGCATGCTGCTTCCCCAGTTACAGCTCAAATAGTACATGGAGAACTGACGCGTCTGATATTACAAAAAATGTAAATGCCAGAAAATACCGCAAAAAGAAAGTCCAAGCTGAGACAACACTTGAGGATAACTCAACCCTTGACCATGGCGGTTTACTAGGAAACCACCAAAAGTTTATTGAAACTCAGATTTAGAAAGCACATAGTGCTTTTGCCTCATAAAATATGTTACAGAATTTTAAGAGCATTAACCCTTTTTTCCACAGTTTTCTACAACACAGGTTGTAAAAATAAAACAGAAGGTTCAATTTAAATTATAGCCAGAAGAAACTGCTTTCATGTGACAAGCAACTTGCTTCTTTTTGTGAAGCATAGGTACATGATTGTTTTTTTTTCCACACGTGCACAAACCTGAAATTTCTGGTGACTCTGCTAATGAAAATATTCTGCTGAATGAGAAAGAACTGGCATACTGAATGACACCATCTATCAGATTTTTTTTAAGTTTGAGATTATCTGTATTATCTCTCCTCACAGCTCCCACCCTGAAAGGCTCGCACAGTTAGGACTGCATCCAGTTGGGCATTTAAAAAAAAAAAAAAGAAAAGAAAATGCCGCTGGTCTAACCTCAATAACAAACTTAAGTAAGTGCTCCCGACCCAGATGGCCGTCCTGCTGTAAACTTGGTGTTATCTCTCCTCACGGCTCCCACCCTTAAAGGCATGCACAGTTAGAAGGACTGCATCCAGTTGGGCATTTTAAAAAAAGAAACGAAAACTGATAGCTACACTGGTCTACCCTCAATAACAAACTTAACTAAGGTATTATCTCTTCTCACGGCTCCCACCCTGAAAGGCTCACACAGTTAGAAGAACTGCATCCAGGTGGGCATTTAAAAAAAAAAAGAAAACGGATAGCCACACTGGTCTAACCTTAATAACAAACTTAACTAAGGTTACTATTTTTTCCTAAAGTCTTTCTACTTAAATGGTTTAATTCAGCCGCAATGGGTCAACAGCACCAAACTTTACAGCCCTTAAATAAGACTCCTAATGCTAAATAGTTCTACCAAATTGTACTGTTAAAGGTGTTGACTGTATTTAAAAACAGAACGTAGATTAGAATTTAAAGCAAGTAAAAAAGCGGGAAAAAAGTAAGTTCCACCAAATTGTACTGTTAAAGTTTCTGTCTGTGTTTAAAAACAGAACATAGATTAGAATTTAAAGCAAGTAAAAAAAGCAAGAAAAAAGTAAGTTCCACCAAACTGTACTGTTAAAGTTGCTGTCTGTGTTTAGATTAGAATTTGAAGCAAGTAAAAAAGCAAAAAAAAGACCTCTTACTTTAATCACCGACACTGAGGATTCCTCTGGTGTGGTTAAGCCCCTTGCATGTTCCCCTCCCCCTTGCTTGCTAACAATCCGAGGTTACTTAACCACCTCAAATAACCTCCATTTTTCAAACACCCCAGTGCTCCCAACCCAGACGGCTGTCTTGCTGTAAACTTGGTATGTAATTTTCTGTGTTACTGACTCTTTGATTAAATACAACTGTAGATTTAATAATATGTGAAATCTTATATGTTCATAGGTTCATAAGTAGATACTAGGCTATCGGCCCAAGGGCCTAAGTCAGCCTAGCCAACAAGGTTCCCTGGCTTACGCCACCCAAGAAAGTTAATTTCCTGTGCCCCTGTCGAGCAGAGCCACAGAAGTGATCCCCGGGTTGTATTTTCTATTCCCATCCACTTATCAAGATTTTTCTTGAAAAGTGCTAATGAGGAACTTTGCTTGACATAGATGGGTAGCTTGTTCCAGAGTATAGGAAGTCTCTGGGACAGGAATCTATCCCTGCAGCATGTCCTGTTTATTGTGGTGACAAGGTTTAGATCCCTAGAGCGTGTAGCTCAGAGGGATTGGGATTTCTTATGGTGTAGCATGTCCAACAGCTGAGGGTTTAACATAGCTTTATATGTTAGACAGAGATCTCCTCAGAGTAGGCGGTATGCTACAGAGTAAAGCTGGAGTTTTTTAAGACGGTTTGTGTAGGGCATCTGTTTGAGGCCAGTAATCCTCTTTGTGAGGTACTTCTGTGGCCTTTCCAGCTGCTGCAGATGTCTTGTGAGGTACATTCCAAAAGGGCATTGTACTCTATAATGGGTCTAATGAGTGCTGAGTAGAGGGGAACAATTATCCCTTTTTTCCTTGATGAGAACCCTTTTCTGATGAGGTGTGCCAGATAGAAGTATTTCCTGACTACTGTGATGATGTGATTATCAAAGGAGAGACTACTGTCCACCTGAGTCCCAAGGTCTCTTATCACACATTCGGCATTAAGTAGACTGACGTTTATGTGGTAGTTCATGGGTACAGAGGTTTTACCAAAGGGTATGACAATGCACTTTTTGGCATTGAGCTTGAGGCCATGCCTCTTACACCAGGCATCTGTCTCAGTGAGGCCCTTCTGTAGGATGTCCACATCATTTGGGGACTCTACTGTGGCTCCTAGTTTGCAGTCATCTGTGAACTTCATTAAACAGTGGCCTTCTGTGTTAATCTGTATTTCAGAGAAGTAGATACCAAACAGGAGAGGTCCCAGGACTGAACCCTGTGGAACTCCACTTGTCACTGGTTTGAAGTCAGATTTGGAGTCTGCAGCTTTTACAGTGTGGATTCTGTCACTGAGCCAGTTGTCAACCCATCTTGTGACGTAGGGATTTATACCTAGTTTAGTGAGTTTAGCTATATTTCCAGAATGGGGGATGGTGTCGAAAGTCTTGGCGAGGTCAAGATAGGCTGTGTGAACCACCTTACACTCATCTACGGCTTTGGTGACTGCCTCAAAGAAGTCAATCAGGTTCAGAAGGCATGATCTGCCTTTCATAAACCCGAACTGGGTGGAGTCCAGAGTTTGGAGGTTACCAATGTCTTTGTTTATGAGTTCCATGATGATATGTTCCATGGCCTTGTGGACCAGGCTCATCAGGCTAATAGGGCGATTGTTCCCAGGATCAGTGATGGCTCCCCCTTTGTGGAGTGGGATAACTGTTGCTGTGCACCATTCAGTGGGCACAAAGCCTGATGTGAGACTATGATTAAACATCGTGCGTAGGTAGGGAGCTGTACTGGGTCAACAGCACCAAACTTCCAAGCCCTTAAATAAGGCTCCTAATGCTAAGTAGTTCCGCCAAATTGTACTGTTAAAAGTGCTGTCTTTGTTTAAAAACAAAACATAGATTAGTATTTAAAGCAAGTAAAAAAACAAGGAAAAGGGCCTCTTACTTTAATCACAGGGTCTGAGGATTCCTCTGGTGTTGTTAAGCCCTGCTCCGCTTGCCCTCTGGGCTCACTTTGTACCCCTCCCTGCCCCCTATTTCCACCAACCCCCAGTACCTCTGAATTTGTAACCCCTCAGCCACACTCCCTCCTCCTCCTCCTTCACCAGCCATTAACAGGAATTCATTTATAACCCTCCCCTTCCACTATCTTCCCATCTACTATTACATCTAGGGTGCCTACCTACCAGGAGTATATTCCCCTCATTATGTCTCTAATACTTACTAAGTCCTCTAAAATACCACCTCTACTCTACACCACCCTACCTTTACTAATCACCCTTTATTCTCTCACCATCTATAAAAAACAATCCCATATAGGATTCAACCATCCCAAATGCCTTGCTACCACCCTGACCATCTCAAACTATTCTGCCCACTCATTCATGTCCATTGACTCCATCTCCTTTACCCCTGCTAACACCCACCATGTTATACCCAGATATGTTAACACCAAAACTAAATACTACCAAAAACTGATGAATACATTTCTAAAGCCCATAGCTAGTTTGCCCCACACCTTTACTATTGATGGGGATATCCACCCCCCAACCCTGGGCCACCATCCCCAGACAACACTAACTCTAATCATAACAGCCCAAACATAAGACAAAGCCTAAATAGACCCCCCCCCCAACGTACTATTGACATTCCACTTAAACATTAGAAGCATCAGCAATAAGGTCCACAACCTCCATGCCCTCCTGACAGCCTACTCCCTGACATACTCACTGAAACATGGTTAAAACCAACTATACCAGATAATGAAATTCTATTTCCAGGGTATAATATACTCAGTCTAGATCGTACTACCAGGAAAGGGGGAGGGGTTGTTGTTCTCTATAAAACTACCCTAAATGTTACTGTAGACAACCTTCAACCACCTATATTTAACAAAGTAGAAATGATGATTTCCAAACTATAAATAAATAAAAACAAATGTATAAACATTGTATGTGTCTGTATTCCCCAGATAATAACTCTGGGACCCTAGATGACATCCTCTACTGGATATCCAATGCCTACCCCCAAAAGACCATTGTTCTAGGGGACCTCAATATAGATTGGGACACCTGCACTGCAGATACCCCAACCACCCACGTAAACCTACATGGTTTTACACAAACTATATCCTGCCCTACTAGGGTCAGCAAGCCTAACAATAAAGAAAGTATCCTAGACTGGATACTAATTAATAGCCCTCACCACATATACAAATCAGGTACTCTCCCTGAAGATCTAAGTGATCATTTCTTAGCATATACTATTAGGCATAAAGTTGAATGTCCACATCTACCCCACCTATACAACAGTAAGAAATAACAAAAACTTCAAACTTAATAAATTCTTAGAAGAACTTAAATTATGCAATTGGTCAATTCTAAAACAACTACCACTAGATGAGGCAGTAACACACTTTAATAACACATTCCTGGCCATCCTTGACAACCATGCACCTGCACGCCCTATTAGAATTAAAACAAAAGTTGCCTTCTGCCTCACTAAAGAAACCAAACTAAAGATCATCCAAAGAAATAATGCCTGGAACACCTGGTGCTCCTCTAAAGCCCAACAAGATCAACTCAAATTTTGACAATATAGGAATGATAAAAAAATCCATATTACTAGAGAAAAAAAACTATTTCTGCCATCTACAGCAGGAACACCACAACAAGCCACAGAAGTTCTGGGCAGGTATTAACAAACTCCTCCACCCTGGGCAATCCATGACTGCATCCACCTCAGCCCCAACCCAAATATCGCCAGAGCCCATTTACCAACACCTTCAACAGTTTCTTTACAGAAACCATCCAGGCCCTTGCTAGCAAACTTAAACCCACTTGTTCTAACGCTGAAGCCCCGAAACCCAGTGACATTCTGTCCTTTAGCTTCTAAAAAGTTCTGACTTCACTCATTAGAGCCCTAATAAAAAAAATTCAAACCAACCACCCTTTCAGCTGACCTCCTCCCTGCAGACTACCTGCAAAAAGCTGCTGATGTTATAGCATACCCTGTCTCTATTTTGATAAACAGAACCATAACTTAAGCTTCTATCCCCTCTATCTGGAAAATATCACGTCATTCCACAAAGGAGGCAGCTCCATTGAAATGTCAAACTATAGACCAATAGCTATCCTTTCCTCTCTGGCTAAAATTATGGAAACGTGTATCCATAAACAACTCTTACACTACCTTATTCAACATCATCTTCTGGCCAACTCCCAGCATGGATTTAGACCACAGCACAGTACCACCTCAGCCCTGCTCTCCTTTTCTAATGTCATAAATTCCAATCATAACAACAACAAACTATCTTCTGCACTGTTTCTCGATCTTTCCAAGGCCTTCAACATGGTTAACCACCAGCTACTCTTACTTACCCTAAATAAAATATCCCTAAACAACCATGCTGTACAATGGTTTCAATCTTATCTTAGTGGAAGACACCAGGCTGTCCTTTGGCAGGACAAAATCTCCACCCTTCTCCCCATTACCGTTGGTGTCCCTCAAGGCTCCATATTAGGTCCCCTTCTTTTCTCCCTCTTTATCAATGACCTCCACACTGTAATCCCAGATGCAACCTGTATACAATATGCTGATGACTCCACCCTGATTTTCTCAGCCTCTACCCCCTACAGATCTCCTTAGTTTAACCCAGATAACCTTTAATGCAATGGAAAACTGGATCTATAATCAACAGCTGATATTAAACCCTAATAAAACAAAGCTATTGTTCTTCTCCCTACTCGCAAATCCTCTCAGCCTTCGTTTACTATAACATTTAACACTGGGACCATAATCTCACCAGATATGTATACCAAACTCCTGAGTGTTATAATAGACAACAACCTCAAATGTGATATGCACATAAACCAAACTATTAAAACCGTTAATAAAAAACTTGGCTCCCTATACAAAAACAAACCTTTTCTCACCCCTCTAGCTAGGACTGCCATTGCCCGTACCCATCTGCTTTCAACTTTACTCTATGCCTTGCTAAACTTGAACAAATCTGATCTCAGCAAACTCTCTAGCTGCTACAATCAAATTGCCAGGTTTGCCAAAGGAACTCCCTACAGGACACACCATTGTCAAAACCTAAACTTCTTAGGATGGCTAGAACTCCCCAGGCTAATTCAATATAACCAACTTACTGTAGCATTTAAGGTTATTAACCATCCAGAAAAAATGCCCTCCCTTAAAAAACATTATCCATCCCTACAAAAACACTAGGGCACTCCATTCCACTACAAAACTTTTGGTTCAGTCTATGAAAGCTAACAATATCTGGAGAATCTTTGCAAATTTAGTAGGCAAAACCTGGAATTTGCTCCCATCTGACCTTACTCTGAACCCTCCCCTTAATCAGTTCAAAAAAAAAATCTAATCCAATATTTTAAAAATCACTGGTTATGTCCTTGCTCTAACCCTGACTAAAGCCTCATCTACTTCCATATCCCTGCAATTTTTTATTCACAGCGACTAACCTCTTACACTAAAAGGTTTGAAAAGAGAAACTGTAACATCTTTGGAGATACTGTGTATATAAGCTGCACCTATAGGTTTGATAAGAGAAACTGTAACATATTTGTATATATTTCTGAATATAAACTGTATTCTTAATAGGCTTGAAATGTGGGACTGTAACTTGTATGTTAATACAATAGGCAGGATTCACGAAGCCTCCGTGTAAGAGTTATAACTCATACACGGAGGCTGCAGTTAAACAGAGTGATGTCAGCATGCTCTGCATATTAATGAGAGCATGCTGAATCACACTGAAGGCCAACACGGTCCGTGTAAGACAGTAGGGGGCGTGTCTGTAGGCCGAGCCCTGTAAGCGGACACGCCCCCAGAAGAGGAAAAGTACCCAAAGGAAACACCCATGACAGAGTCCACGGAAATGTGAATAAACAGAACACAACACATGCCCCCACAGACTATGAACATAAAATAAATATAAATGAACAAGTTATAAGTTTTTTTTTAAATTGTAAAGATGTTTAACCGTGAGTGCGCTTATGCGTGTCTTAGCGCAGCTACAGTTAGCAGTCAGTGGGAAAGTATATAAAAACTAAATATAAAAAATAAACCAGGAAGCAATAGCGTAGCGGTAGAGATGCTGGCTGCAGAGCAGGCATCCATGGTTCAAGCCCCCACAACACCAATTTTTTGCAAAATAAGCAGGAAACAATGGTTCCCCCAA
>NC_056742.1:142461677-142523260 GCF_019279795.1 Protopterus annectens | reverse complement strand
ACCTTTAAATCCCAAAACCCCCCCCGAAAATTATGGCCCAAGAAAACTAAAAAAAGGGCAAATTGGGCTTACGTCCTCATCACAGCACTACGTCAGGCCTCCTAGCCTTTACTAACACCATAAGCCATACTTGCAACATTAATTATATATCCACAACCCTCTTTTTGGATAATTCAAAGGCATACGATATGGTTGATCACCAACTTGTACTCCACACCTTGCACAGACTGTCTAGATACTGGAGCCTTCCAATGGTGTCAATCCTACCTGCATGGTCGACAGCAGGCCGGCCTCTGGCAGAACAAACCCTCTAACCTTCTACCTAACACCCTCAGAGTACCACAAGGCTCTATACTAGGGCCCTTGCTGTCCTCCATCGTCATTAACGACCATTATACTGTCATCCCAAAAGTCAGCTGTATCCAATATGCTGTATACTCCACTCTGATCTGCTCAGCCACATCTCCAGTAGAGTTATGGTCAGCTACCCAGACCACCTTTAATACAATAGCAAACTGGCTTTCTGAACATTGTCTGATCCTAAATCCCAATCAAACTAAACTGCTGTTATTCCACCAACACGTAGGTCTACCACTTTCACCGTTACCATAACATCAACTGATGGCACAATAATCTCCCCTGACCCATCTCCGAAACTATTAGGTGTCATCATAGACAATAATCTCATATGTGACATACATGATAACCAGATTAGCAAAGCCATCAATAGAAAGCTAGGGTCACTTTACAGAATTAAAGCCTTCCTAGCCCCTCCAGCTAAAGGTGCCATAGCTCGCTCACACCTTGTTTCAACCCTTCTGTATGCATCCCCTCTACTCTCAAATATGAACAAGACTGTCCTTAACAAGCACTCGATTTGCTACAACCACATTGCCAGGTTTGCCACTGGCCCGCCTTGTAGGACACATCATTGCATCAATCTAAATCAGTGTGGTTGGCTTGCAATACCCAGCCTAATACAGTATAACCAACTGATTATGGCCTATAAAATCCTCTATAATCCTGACAATACTCCTGCACTTAAATTATTATCACCCCCTATAACAATCCTAGACCGCTTTGATCCTCTAACAAAGTACTACTTCAGACTAGCAAGTTTAATAACACAGCTGGTGATTCTCTCTTTGCAAACCCTGTAAGTAGATCCTGGAACTCACTTCCAGCTGATATTACCCTACTGTCCACCTTAGGTCATTTAACAGTAGACTCAAACAACATTTGTCACGTAACTGGCTATGTCAATGTATCAAGCCTGGCTAACTCGAATGTGTAACTTCTGTGAACCACTTTACTGTGTAATTTCAATTTAATCCTGGCTTGTGCTCAGGTCTAACATTAACCTGTGGAACATGTTTGACTTGCTTACTTATGTAATCTCTGTAAATAATCTGTTTGTACTATGTAATGCTAGTATTATGTAATGCTGTATCTGTTACCCTCGTAGCTTGTCTCCACGGGCCTCCCCTGGAAATGGACATGCATCCAGTTGGGCTATCCCAGTCAACAAATGTAGGATAAATAAATAAATCAATACAATATATTACAGTGACGACAATACCAGTCAGACATTGACACACACTGACAGCATGCTGAACACACTGGGGCATACGTGGGGACTCAGACTAGCAGCCTGCCTGGGCATCACACACCTCCACAGCTGGCACACAGGCATATGTTCCGTCGGAACAGAGCACATGCCACACATGGCACGCACATCCCCTGTGCCACACACTCACAGCCTGTAGGGCTACACACCTGCTACAGACGTGTCAGGTACCTGTCATGTGTGCTGCACTGGGGTCCCGCTCAACAGGCTGTATCTGGTGAAGGTCACAGTGATATGACTCAGGGGCACTATGGTCCACCACAGCACACATGCATACAGGTCAGACAGAGGCATGGACAGATATGACTCACTCATTGACCATGCCAGTGTGGCTGCCTGGGACATACCTCCCTGGACTACATGATAGGGAACATAGAATGGATCTCTCAGCATGTGGCACAGGCCAGTATGAGCCTGATGTTGGTTGCCAACATACCCTCACCAGGTATTCTACCACTATATGTGGGAAGGGTGTTGTATGTCTACATTATGCTCAGTCTCCACTGTCATTCATACGGTATCCACTGGCTGTCAACATGTGCTTACATGCTAGGGAAGCCACATTGATGTGCACGGGTCATCTTGCACATGACACCCATGGCCCGATGTGTAATGGCAAGGCTCCTTGGTACACACATACTGCCTTATGCTGCAGGACATGGTTTACATAGCGACCTCCATGGGTATCACACAGGTTAGGACACTAACAGTGCTGCTACACAACAACAGCAGTGTACACCGGAGGATGCATGCACCAGACACTGCCCTCAGCACGGTGAACTGCAATGTCTGTGCAGTACCAGATGCATGATTCATGGCTAACAGGTGTTACCCATCACTGACAGGTTATGCCCCATACCATGCCTGTCGTCCCCTACACATGTAACACACATGGATAGGGGGGTGGTATCCCAAGGTAACACAGATACACACACCTCCAGGTTGTTGGCACAGCACAAACCATCAGGGCCTACTCATGTGCAGCTGACAGTGTGTTGGACTGCCATCTGGTTCATAGCCTGGCACACACAACCCTCACATACACAGGAAGACCACCTATCCTCCATAACAACACCGGCAATATGACAGTCTCATGAACTGTGTTTATAAGGCCGTACTGCATCCAGCCGAACATTGTGTGTGAGCATTACTGTAGCTACAACACTCTAGTTGAAGAGTTCACAGCATGTGGTCACCGAATTGCAGTGGAATGACATGTTACCACTACCACAACAGGTGGGAACATGCAGCACCTGTACATCGACTACATGTACACTATATGGCCCAGACCAGATGTGTATCCCCTGCTGTAGGTCTTTCACCATAGACATCCACACTGTATAGGGACATACCACGTGCGGACCCTGCACAGTAAGATACAGTCATATTGGTATACATTGCTAATACCATTTATCCACACGAAGCATGTGTCAGACATGGTAACTACTGCAGGTCACAGGTATTTATGTATATGTGTCGCACACATACATCATGTGTGCAATGCCATTGCTGGGTTAGGCAATGGCATGCATTGTTATGTACAAACACCCACACAAGGTCATACTGTGTGACACAACCACACGTGACAGTTGTGGGTTACCAAAACATGCCTATCTGTACTCTGACAATGGTAATAGACACAGTAGCAGAGCACACTATTGGCATTACTAGCCAACTAGCCCTGTTTGGCTGTGCTGATAGTGTGGTGACATCCCCTGTGTTTACTGGGGGAGTATGCAGCATCTGGTGTATTGTAGTATTTGCCAAAAGGATCTGTTCCCTCACACTTGCATTTACACACACCCTACTACCCCCACACACATGCACACTTGCCATTTGCAGGATTCATTCCCCTACCTAACTAAGTCATGACACGTGAGAGGGACGCATTAGCAAAGTGCACTGTTCTGTTTACTAGATAGTTCCTCATCTCTGGCTATACTTATAGGGTGCTGACAACATCAGTACTTTGAAAGGGTAATGTGCATCAGGTAGTGTGATCACCTGATTGCCAAAACTAACATGTTTTTCATACGGAAATGCACACACACAAACTCCCCACATGCAAACACACACACATGTCATTTACAGGTTTCAAACTCCTACCTAACTACATTACGATCGCGGGAAACGCATTAGCAGAGTGCGCTATTCGCATTACTGGGAGGCTTCCCTTCTCCTGCTGTACTTATAGGGTGCTGACATCATCTGTGTTTAGAAAGGGGAGTGCGCATCCTGTAGTGTGTTCTCCCAGTTGCCAAAAGAGGCACATCCCTCATACATATTCGCACAAACACAATAATCCCCCCTCATCCAAACACACACACTTGCTATTTGCAGGATTCAAACCACTACCTAACTATGTTATGACACTTGAGACGGATGCATTAGCAGAGCGCGCTATTCGCATTACTGGGAGGCTTCCCTTCTCCTGCTGTACTTCTAGGGTGCTGACATCATCTGTGTTTAGAAAGGAGAGTGTGCATCCTGTAGTGTGTTCTCCCAGTTGCCAAAAGGGGAACATCCCTCATACATATTCACACACACACAATAACCCCCCTCATCCAAACACACACTTGCCATTTGCAGGATTCAAACCACTACCTATCTATGTTATGACACTTGAGATGGATGCATTAGCAGAGCGCGCTATTCGCATTACTGGGAGGCTTCCCTTCTCCTGCTGTACTTCTAGGGTGCTGACATCATCTGTGTTTAGAAAGGGGAGTGTGCATCCTGTAGTGTGTTCTCCCAGTTGCCAAAAGGGGAACATCCCTCATACATATTCACACACACACAATAACCCCCCTCATCCAAACACACACACTTGCCATTTGCAGGATTCAAACCACTACCTAACTATGTTATGACACTTGAGACGGATGCATTAGCAGAGCGCACTATCCGAATTACTGGGCATCTGTTCTGCACCTGTAGTATTTCTAGGGTGCTGACATCTTCATTTCCACAGAGGTTTGTAGATGTCGTACTACCTGTCAGGTGGGGGATAGCATATATATGCATTTGCAGCCACCTACGTCAGGGTCAGATATGCAAATCGCACTGGCAGGTTATGTTCTATACCATGCTTTGGGACCACAGGACCTGTAACACACAACACAACCAGTCCAGAACACCACACCCACATCCAGGACACACACTTAGCTTCCCTGGGAACAGTGCCAGGATATGCAGGTATTCACATACACCATTCCAGTTGTTAACATCAGGTACAGGCATATTGTGTGTGAGAACTACTCAGGCTTCTACCACTTTACCCTACCACCACTACAATTTGTGGGTCCATGTGCTATGGCAGAACCACACACCACAGCCACATGGGTTAATACATATTGCACCTGTCCATCTGTAATGTGGGTACTCACTGTTCCACACCAGAAGTAGACCACCATTGTTGATACCTACCCATGTCCACCTTTCCCTGGACATCCATATCTCATCTCCACCCCCAGGCAAGGTTGTCACTGCACACAAACTGTGTTTAGCACAAGCAGACTCTACACTTGTGTAGACTGGGGTGGATGACTTCAGAGGACCCATGCTGGAGGACTATACTGGCCACTCAGCATAATCCTTGACACTTGCATCCTATGAGCATGTGTACAGTTTGCATTGGTCATGCTATCCCACATATACCCATGACTGCTCCACAACAAGACACCTGTCAGCTGTACACCGGCCATATATGCGCCGTTCAACAGACAGAGCGACCTACTACATTGCAGAGCTGTAGCCCACAGAGGGAGGACATCTGTGGACGGTTCCAGCACGGCACTTCATTCACACATACTCATTACAACACAGTGTTGACAGTGGAATCATCCAGAGAATGCAGGTAGGGCTCCCCTCAGTCTGTTATTGATGGACACCTACTGTCAGAGATCCTCAGCAACCCTCTCACAGCACACACCGACAACATGGCTGTGGCTTAGCACATTCAATCCCTGAGACCTCCACGGTGCCCCTGCTTGACAGAGGCACAGCTCACTAGCCTCACATGTCGCCTTCTGTGACCTACTTTACAGTGGCATGGTAGCCTACTATCCTGGGGATGCAGATGCCAAGCACACTCTGGCTGAGCTGCCATTCCCTGGGGCAAGAAGCCTAGTATTGACCTCTACACCCATATGTTCAATTGTCGGATGCACAATATTTGTTGTGCTGTTCTACTGTTTGCAGGTCTTTATTGCCATAGCATTCCCTGTTCCTATGACCAACTTGTGTATCTGTGGCAGATGTTTGCATATGATGGCAATCCACTATATCACTTATGTCTCTGTGGTCATTTACTGTGTGCACTGGGCTGATTGCTGTGATGTGGTTGGTTCCTGGACTGACACGTACAAATACCAGATATGTGTGGCCAACTGCTACACGGAGATATGGCCTAAGTGTGTGAGCATGCCCAGTTCAGCCTTTCCATGGCATGTTGTCTGACATATGCCCATTTATCAAAGTGTGCGAGCATGCCCAGTGTGAGCTTTCCATATGTTGTACTCTGAAGTCCAACACATATTTGGGTGTGTGTGACCTTCGTCATTATCACACGTTTATGATTGTGTGCTGGGTGTCATGTTGTGTACTAACTGGCCAACTGCTTCGTGTCTGCCACAACAGGGATTATACTGTGCCTGCAGGAATTGCATGGGATACTTTGCAGACAGTTCTCAACATACTTTCATAATGACCTAACACTGTAGTACCGTATAGTGTACTGGTTCGTATTTCACTGTAGTGGACAGTATCCTGGGCTTTAGTCCTATCACTGCTTGACATCTTCATAGTGAGCATGACAGACTGTGTACGGGCCAGTTGTGCACATATGACCATGTTGCAATATGTTCAGATATGGACTACCTACACCAGGCTCGTCCAACATTGCTAGTGTATTCCACAACATGGGTGGACATTGGCAAACACTAGCGATGTTCTGTAGGCCATTGCTGATGGTAGTCACAGGGTGTGTTTGTCCTTCGACACACATTGTAACTGGAGTTTGCCATTACATATGTCATGGTTGGTATACTGTGCCTCTGTCTACCTCTGACATAACAGTGATACCCAGGGTAGCCTACCATCTCCCATACACTCATCAGGATGCCTCTTGAGGGGTGTCGATATGTGGCACTCTGGCTGACCTGTACCAGGGGTTTACTGCAGTGTGGGGGTGCCTTCTGTGTTATGGATCATTCTGTACAGCTTGTCCTATGTATGTCAGTGCTGGGGTTCAGGTCTCTCATGTGCATAGCTCACTGCCATTCAGATTGTACAAGGTGCAACATGTTCATTCATTCCAGGTTGGACATGGCATCATACATCAGGCACAGCTTTCCTGTATCCGGGAAGGATGGCAGTGTGTGGGGCTGCAGTTTGTTTACTCAGTCAACACATGGCATCTGTTCAGGCTCTTTGCTACCCCTGGTGGGGTACTGTTGTGGACTTTACAGTTGTTGGAGGTGTCTGCTGCGGTATATCCCACAAGGGCTATTGTAGTCAGTTGTGATGCTGATGGAGGATGGCTGCAGAGCCAGAGTGAGTTCCCCTTATCTACATCTGCCAGCCTTCATGTTTGGGTGGGTATATGGTACATGTTTCTGCGAACACTACAGACACATGTTTGTCCAGTGCAGGTTATTTATCACCTTTTGTACCCAGGTCTCACATTACATGTTAGGTGCCTCATGGGTTAACACCTGTGTGGTATTTTGTGGGCACTTACTGTATATCCACAGTGGTTGTCTATACACATTTCTGCGATTAGCTTGCTGACTTGGCTATGGCTACAGTTGTTTGTTTGTGGGTGGCCCTTTTGTGGGTTGCTTGTGTCAGCTGGGGGTCGGATACGGTGGGCTGTTTGTACTCCTCTGCATACATGCTCAGTCACAGTCCTTCCATGTTGGCCTATACCTATGGGATATGTATACAGAACGGGGGTGGGGGGGGGCAAGACCAGGCCTTGTGGGATGCCACTCATATCCGCTTTGTAGTCTGGCATGGATGCAGCATGTCTGACCATGTCAGTTCTGTCCTTGGTCGGCTTTGCAACCCCTCTACTGACATAGGGGTTTATATTTAAGCTGGTGAGCATATCCATACTGAACACGTACGGTATGGTCTAGAAGCATGTGCATGGTCCAGCTACGCTGTGTGGACCACATAGCCCTCATCAATGACCTTAATGACTGCTTCAAATGGGTCAGACATGTTTAGGGGCCGGTTCTGCAGTTACAACAGCCACAGTGTGTCGGGTCCGGTATCAGTAGGTCCACATTAGCCTTCTGTCTGCGGTACATACTGATCCTTTCCATAGCTGTGCAGAACAAGCTTGTCAGGATCCTGGGGTGTTAGTTTGGAGTATCCATTCAGGCAACACCTTTGTTGTGATGGACCACTGTTGTTGTACACTGCTCTTTGGGTACATACCCTGTGGTAAGGCTGACATTGGCCAGTAGTGTGATTTTGCATTCCATTACTCTTGGGGTCCATGTTGGCCTCAGCACAGGACACCATCACATACCTTTGCTGCTGTGTGTTCTGCTTTGCAGATGATGGCTGTTACCTCAGCATCTGCAATGTCAGGGGACCATCTGCTGGGATAGGTATTTTGCACTCGGGGGGGGTGTTTGCACTGCACCTGACAGGTTGTATGTTAGCAATATGTGTGTGTGTTTGGTATGTTGTTTGTAATATCTGTGTGATTCGGAGCATATCTGTGGATGCCCAACATGGTTCCTACCATCAGTTGGGTAAGCCTTGTGATTATCCTTAGTGTCCTGTACGTGTTGTATCTTCATAGGTTCATGGGTTCATAGTAGGCTAGACACCCTAGGCCATTGGTAAGCCTAGCTAGAGTGTGTGTGTCTTTCGCCACCCCTTGCTATGTTCAATTATGGCCGTTTATGAGGTTCTTCACTGTGCCTCTCTCTGGTCGTGACACAGTGGGGACCCCCAGTGTACATGTACGGTCATCCATCCACTTGGCAATATTCCTGTTGAGGGGTGTCAGTGAGGGGCTCTGCCTACCATGGATTGGGATCCTGTTTCTGGGTGTGGGGAGCCTATGGGTTATGTATCTGTCCCTCCAGCACATCTTATTTCATTATGTGTTGAGGTTGACATCTGTGACTCTCACAGCTCCAATGGCTTTGATTTCCTGTGGTGTAGCATGTCCATTACTCCTGTGTTGGACATGGCCTGGTACAACAGACATACAATGCCTCTGTGTAGGCAGTGTGTGACTGCAGTTAACTGGGGTGTCTACAGCCAGGCAGCATATGACATATATTTCGCACCCTTTATCCTGTTGGTGGGGTAACTATGAGGTCTTCCAAATTGCTGCAGGTGTCACGTATGGTACATCCCATATGAGTCATTGTACTAGATTATGGGTCTGATAAGGGGACAGTACAGCGGCACAGTGACCCCTGTTGATGTTGGTGTGAATCCTTTCATGATACGGTGTCCAGTATCAACAGTCTTCATAGCCACATTGGCATTGTGGCTGTCACATGACAGATTAATGTCGACCTGTGTCCCTAGGTCCCTGATGACTCCTTGCATACATAATGGTTTGACACCTATGTGGTACTTTGTGTACCTTGTCTGGTATTTGGTGGGACATCCATACTGTCCAGTGTCTTCGGATGTCTGGGTGGGGTTGTTGTGTGTGAGAGTGTGGTCTGTCGCATGCTACAGACTGTACAGCAGTTTTGACTACAGTTATGTGCACATGGGTGGTGTCCGCTGCTTTGTGCATTGTCAGTTACCTGTCTATATGGGTGTCTGTGCTGCATATGGATACTCCCCCTCCTTTGATGTCTTGGTGCAGGTGTTGGGACCATAACACATGGTATGTGGTATAACCTAGTAGTGCTGGTGTGGTATCACTAGGCCTGCAGCAGGCTTCTGTCACTGGACAGGCATCAATGTTCTCCATAATGGGAAGTGCCTCAGGGGCATGCATATTGCAGTTTACACATCTGGCATTGGGCAGCATTACCCTTATGTTTCCTACCACTTATGTTTTCTAGGGTGGTGTGTAGTCTTTTTGGCCTTGCCTACATACGGCTCTATGGAGGCGGCAGAGGCCTTATCCAGTATCCAGACGCACACAGGTAACAGCTGACAGCCACCCCTGTAACAGCAGCATGGCTTGTCATGCTTGACATCTCAAGCGGACACACATTACACCCTCTTGGACTGACAGCTGTAACTGTGCCAGCTGTTAAACATGAGCATTCTGTGTTTGTACTGTGGCATCATTCTTGGTGAGGGTTGGATGCTGCACACAGCTAGTGTCATCCCGCCCTGGGGTACATACTCGGAGGGACCATCCATGTCTCATTTGTTGTTGACCAGGGAGGTACATCTCAGGTAATTCACACCAGCATGGACATTGAGTGCATCATATTTTTGCTTGCTTTGGGGTGACCTGCGTACTTGTGTTACATGGCATTTTGTGGCTACCTACAAGCAGCTTACTCTACCCTTTCCCTTGTTCAGTCTGGTGAGTGGGACAGCTGTGTTTCTGCCTATACAGACACCTATTACGACTGTATCAGGCATTTGTTTCTCCTTCGGGCCTGTGACTGTTTGGCACACCAGCTTTGCATACTATTCGTTGCATGTGCTATGTTTGAAGGTTGTGGTTGCTTGTGATCTACTTTGGAGGCGCCTGTTGGTGTGGTGTGTTTGTAATTGAGGCCTCCGGGAATATTTGTCTGTGTTTATGTGTTTGGTTTACAGTTGAGGTAGGTCTATGTGGGACTGGGTTCGTGGTGTATGTGGTTACCTTCTCCTCCTGACTAGTGTTGACAGTACTGGCTTGTTGGAGCTCAACCTCTGCTTTGGATACATGGATGCATCTATCACATATGTTTGTATTTATTCGGGGGTGTTGTGGTTGTCTGTGTACTTGGTACTGGCGTCGTATTGCCTCTGGATTCATAGGTTATACTTGCTGTGGCTGGACTTAGTGGATTGTATGTGTGGACATATGTTGTTGCCATACTACTGGTCAGTGATTACTTCCCTTTTTATGTTTGCTCTATCATGTGGTATCTTCCTCATTCTCTTGCATGGTTTGGTAATGGCTGGAGCCCAGCATGCCAGATGTCTGCGTGTATGGCATTGTGTGTTGTTGTTATTTGTGATTGCATACTCCAAGCATTCCTGGCTGTGTTCATGGAATGCCTGTATAACATGTTCTGTGGTGTGTCCCATATTCTGCACTTGCACAGGGCCTTTTGTGGATTCAACATCGGTTTTGAGGGCTGCAACCTATTCTTTACACATGTTTTTCACTGTGGTATTCTGGCCAGGGACTGGGGTCGGGTGTGTATTTCCAGTGTGCTTACTCTATGGTCTGGTCTTACCATTGAGGGGTACACTTCTCATCTTGCCATCCAGTACACATGTTGCTGATTATCACATCCAGTATGCTTACCCCTCTTGTGGGGGTAGTACATTGTTCCTGGGCATTTTGGTTTATGGAATCTGGGTAATTTTCCCCTACTGTGTTGGTGCTAGTACGATGCTACCGGTGTATGTCTGGGTATTTTCAGTTGAGCAATATAATGTGGTTTGGGGGGCTTGATATATTCATGTATTCCGACATAGGCCAGGTGATGTTCCTGGTATTAGGACAGTGGTCTGCAGCAGGCTATCTACTGCGAGGCAGTTTTAGCCATTGGTATTTGACCATGGCTATTCCATGATGCTTCTTGTTGTGGTACCAACATGGGGGTGTGGTTATCCTTGCCATTTCTTGCTAGTCACCCTCCTTTTGTAGCTTGTTCCATGTTTTGCGGCTGTACAGCACAGTATGAGGTGTGCCCTGGTAGTGCTAGGGTGCTGCTGTGAGCCTTGCCCAGTTCTCTATTACAGGACTGGTATCTACATTCTCCTTACTGTGTGCATTTACACTGCACACATCTTGCTGTTTGTACATCTGTCATGGGGTAGTATTACATCTAGATTCCTATCCCTTGTAGAACCTATGAGGTTGGGTTTGTGTTTTGAGACTTACCTATTCAGGGCATGTTGTGGGTACTGACAGCCTTTGCCAGTATCCATGGGGCATGGCATGCTAGGTGCATGCCACCCCTAGCAGGTGGTGCATCATGTCAAACTCCGCATATCTTCCCAGCCTGTGACACATTGGCTCCCCTTTGACTGACTGCATTACTTCAGCCAATTATTGTACTTGATCTTCTTGTCTTCATAGTGTGGCATCATGCTTGGTGAGGGTGAGATGTTAGGCAGGGTCTTCATGTTTGCATATACTAGATGGTGTTACATTGCTTGACACATGGCAATCATGCCTCAGGTGGTGCTGCAGGGCTGCCTCTGTCGGATGCACATACTACACTCCCTGTACATGTTTGAGACAGGTTGTGTCATGTTAGGCATCCCTGTTACTATATGAGTGAGTCAGAGAGGGGTATCATTCCCAGGGTTCCTACTGTGCCAGTGTATGTGCTATGCGTTGCCTCTTTGCCAAGGCCAGGGCATACTGGGCACGCCTCCTTCTGCCTACTGGGGCAGGCTCAGGTTGTTCCTCCTCCGAGTCACGCTCTGCCTGTGATGGCCTTGGCAATGGTGGGGGGCTGTTTGGCCCGGCCCTATGCTGGTCCTGCTGCAGCTGTTTTCGCAAGATCATATTATGTAGCATAGCGCATACCATGACAATTTGGGTACATGTAGTTGGTGTGTACTGCAAGGCTCCACCAGATGTGTCCAGACACCGGAACTGTGACTTGAGCAGCCCAAACACACGCTCTATCACATTACGTGTTTGTGCGTGTGCCTCATTATGGTGTTCCTGTTCAGGTGTGTGTGCGTTTCTGATGGGTGTCATCAGCCACGGCTCCAGTGCATAACCTGCATCCCCCACTAGGTGTCCGTGTGGGATGTCCCCATTGGCAAATGTCTGGTACAGCTGCATCAAATGCCAGATGTGGGAATCGTGATAACTCCCAGGGCAGCCAGCACACACATTCATTATTATGCCCTGGGCATCACACACGACCTGGCAGTTGATGGAGAGGAAGCCCTTGCAGTTAATGTAGGCCCTACCCCGCTCACCTGCTGGTGCTTTGATGCGTATGTGCGTGCAGTCTATAGCACCCAGTACCTCAGGGTATTCCGCTATTTGCTGGAAGAGACGCATATTGCTGGCCAATACCTCACGGGTATTGGGGAAATATACATGATCACCGACATGTGCTGACATGGCATCCAGGAACTGATGTAGTACCCTGGAGGCTGATGCCTGTGATATCCCCATCATATCGCCAGTTGGTCTCTGGAAGGTACCTGTTGCTAGTATTCTTAGGCCAACACATACCTTGGTTTCCACTGGGATGGGTTCCCCTCTGTTGGTTCTGTGTGTGAGGCGTGGCCTGCACAGCTCAACAATCTGCTGCAGGAGCTCTCTGTCCACTCTATAGCGCTCTACTATCTCCAGCTCATGTAACCCGTGGTAGGTGACCCTGGGCCTGTACTCTCTTCTCCGTCTCCTCACTGTGGGTTGTCTGGCACCATCTGCATTGTCACCACCCTCAGCAAGTCGCCTATGTCTCATTAAGATAAGCTATGGCAGCCCCTAACATTTCTGCTCTGAGTGAAGCTTTTTCAGTTTTCACTTCTATTAGCTTACTCCTGTCTTGCAGTGTCTCTTAATGGAAACATCCTGCACTACTGTTTGCAGAGTTTTAAGTGCTGGGCTGGGCTACTATTCTGCCTGTGTAATTGCCTGCTTCTAATTGTTTTCACCTGCTAGCTTCAGCAGTTATCCCTGCTAGCTTCCTATTAATTCTGTTGCTTCCTTTTTCCTTTCTGTTTCCTCAGGGGGGAGCAACTTGCATACTATCTGAAACACGCTCACAGTGGCTTACACGCACGCACACGTGCTTACATGGTTAAGAATCTACTTATTCAGGTTTAAACGCGCGTACACCTGCGCAAACACTGTTACACGTCTGCCAACAGCCTCCAACATACTCAGACTGCCTTACACGCGTGCACACCCGCGCAAACAGTGTTAAACATCTCCCAACACGCTCCCACATGCTCACACTGCCTTACACGCGCGCACACTGCCTTACTTTCTTCATGGCGCTTCATGCGCATGCACGACCAGCAAGAAACTTTGGTGTAGGTAACAGTGTACACCTTCCATTTCTTGACTTTCCATGACTTATCTAGTGGCACACCTCTTTCCATGATCTGTGCCTGTCATCTGTCATGTTACACTGGCCTCCAATGAACTGCATTTATTTCTACCATTCCCCCCTGTGATGTCACCTATCTCCTACTCTATTCCTCCCCCTTTTGTATCTCTTACACTACTCAGACTGTGCTCATTTGGTATGTGACTGTGAGATTCAGTATCCTAACCCTCATTTACATGAGATTGCCTACTAATGCTTAGTTACATGTCTTAGACTCAGCTTCCCCCCTTAGCAACCACTACACGGTGGCCATGTTGGTTTTGGTCTGCTGGTCCCTGCATTGTCATTCCATGTATTGCATGAAACCCACATTTGTGGGTTTATAACCTTCTTTTTTATGGTTTTATACAGCGCAGCCCGTTTGCTGGGCTGCACTGGTTTAAACATCGGCGATTGCCGAAAAAATTCATATTTTTAATATTTTTGCATCGGGTTATCTTGCCAATGGCCACATATTTGGCCATTGGCATGCTGCCTGAATCATATGCAACCTTTTTTTGGAGCTGACATCGCTCCGTTGTGGATTTTGCAGAAATCTACTCAGTTATCAACTGAGTACATTTCTGCAGCTAAAACGTCTCCTACACGGACTGGTTTCTGCTTCGTGGATCGCTAATATACCTCATTTGCATACCTTTCGGATGCAAGTGGGGTATTTAGCATGTCCACGCCCAGTCCGTGTAAGAGACATTTTAGCTGGTCTCTTACACGGAGTTTAGGGCTGTTCCTGGATCGCGAGGCTTGCATGGAGTGTTGCACGTCTCTTACACTCCGTGCAAGCCTTCGTGAATCCTGCCCAATATGTTTGTGCATATACTGTAACTTGCTTGTCTTTATCTGTAAGTTTGGGGCTTTTCTCCCCGGGTCTCCACTGAAAATGGACATGTATCCAGTCAGACTATCCCGGTCAACAAATGTAAAATAAATAAATTAAATAAATAAATAAATCTGGAGACTGTGGTAATGACATTGGGTGCTTACTTTTTCCGTGTGCCTAGGGTAACTTCTTTGTCATATTAAATAATGACTTTACTTTTAGCTTGAAGATTTCTGTTGAAAAGTTACTATAAATACAAATGCATAAACTACTTTCTGTAATCTAAAGTGAATACATGCCTCAATCTTTAGTCCATTTATGCAACACAATATTTCCTTATCCTTTTTATTAAACTATTCTGTAAATACTCTTCATGCTACTACCAGTGGGCATTCCAGAGCAAATTCATATTGCAGCCATTATCACAACTATCATAATTGTTTTTCTGATGCTCAGCAGCTTTAATTGAAATGATTTCATAGCACTAGTGCGCTGAAGACTTGATTTAGAAATTAAGTTGCAGAAGAGAAACTCTGATACATATCCCATCATGCTTCTGACCTTATCCAGTCATAAGAAGTGAGATAGCAGTTAAGTGGCCCCTTTGTGAAGCTCTAATTATATAGCTCCAAATCAATCAATTTACTTTTGTTTAACACTGAGCATCACTTAGGCAGTTGATTATAAAACAGTCTCTGTGCTCTTTGTGCAAGTCATGCTACACAAAACTGAACTTTGAATAACCTTTCAGTAAAAAGGGGAACTAACACATACTATCAGTAATTTATTAAGGTGAGCTTGCTTTGTTGACTGAATAGGTATGCTATCCCAAAGAACCCATCCAAGCATAACCATGCTCAGAGGTACAAAAGAAGGAAGCTATGCCTCTAAACTGAAAAATCGCGTCTTACTTTGGCAGATGTAATTCTGCAGAGGTCTCAAGGAAAACCGAAAAAACCTGTAGGCGGGTAATCAACACAGAGTAATCAAGCAGTATGTTGTTATACATGTACAGTTAAGCACAGTTGAAACACACATACACACATACACACATACACACATGCATTGTGCTTGTAATCTTCAACAATAACAATTCCAAAGACGTCAGATGCTGTAATGTGTGAGCATTCTCTTATGTGTGCAGAAATCTACAGGCAGACATGGTACCATGATTCTTAGCACTGGCAAAGAATACAGAGTGAATTCAATAAAGTGCAGACATTAATAATAAATAACAGTCTTGCAGCCAAAGTTCAAACAACACAATACTCTGTATGTATAAGTGTACCTATGAAGCAGCAACATTAGACATAATGCAGGATTCCTGGCAAAGACAGACAGGAGCCTAGGCACAATGGACAAAAATATAGAAGCCAAAAGTCACCTTCAGCAGAAATTCTTAAAAGGATTTCCTAATTATTGTAACTGCTCCCTACTGCCTGTCCCTTGCAGATCACATGGAAGGCTGTCATAAACTTGTCCTGATGGATGTGAAAGGACTCCCCATTTTTGTCCTTGATTTAACTTGGTTAGTGGCACTGCTTTCTTAGCCAACTAAATACCATGGGAATGTATCCTCCTGTTATCTGTTTTTAACACAATGGAATTGCAATATTCTGAAGAGCGTTTCTTGCAGAGGATATTCATGTATTTAAGGTACATGGAGCTGAACTCAAGGATATTTTTCAATTATGACTTTATTACACAGGAAATCAACAAGCAATGAGTACAAATCATGAAATTACAAAACAGTACCAGGAAACCCAGAATACAGAATAATGATACAATAAAGATCATTTGTGAGCATGGCAACCAAAAAGCTGAGGTCATAATAAAAAGAACAAATGCAGACCACATGTAAAAGAAAGATAGTGTAGCAATAACTTCTTCTTCTTCTTTTGGCTTTTCCTGGTTAGGGGTCACCACAGCGGATCACCTGTCCGCTCATGATTGGCAGTGGTGTCAAGTTACCAGCCCCGGCACCCAACCTTCCACAGAAGGCACACATATGCACTCACGCCTAAGGCCAATTTAGAGTGTCCTGTCCACCTACAGCATGTCTTTGGGATGAAACTGGAACACCCGGAGAAAACCCACATGACCACAGGGAGGACATGAAGACTCTGCACAGAAGGCACCCCAGCTGAGGATTGAACCGGAGAACCTCTTGCTGTGAGGTGGCAATGCTAACTGCTGCACCACCGTGTCTGCCCAAGATTGTGTAGTAATGATACTAGTACATAATCCCTAATTTATGACATGTCAAGGCATGAAGATTAGACAGCAGGCCCCGTGATGGTCCTTGCATGGCTTCCTGACAGGCTATTGACTCTTCTATGATCAGCTTACAGAATTCTGATACCAAAGCATGAATACACAGAAATGAAAATACCACTCGAAAATGAAAAATAACAATAAAAAAACATTATTACCGGGAGGTAACCCCCCTGCACCTCCCAAAATGGGGACTGCTCCCCTCACTCTCACTATTTCTGTATACCAAGACCAAGCTCAGTTTATCTTGGAGAAAGGAGAAACCTATGGTACACTGCAGACAAGTGTTGGCAGTTGTACACTAGTGATCATATATAACAATATCAATCAATAATGTTTCTCATGCAAGTCTGGCTTTCCCTGACGCATGCAGTACTGATGATGGTGACAGCCGAGTATCAATAGACAAAATCTGAATTCATTTTGACAGTAATCGTTAGTAGGGAGAAGTTAACTCACATAAGTATGCATGCTGTTTTCTACCTGTACAAGCAGAGTTCCCCTCTGCAGGAAACATAAGAGGGATCAGTATTCCCAAGAAAAAATGTGATTTTTTTCTTTGAGAAAAGGTCATTTTGCAGGATTAGCTTGGATGGATATTATATATATATATATTATCCCATCTTTATCCACTCATTACAGATCCAGTGAAAGTCCATCCTTATTTCAGAGGTATGGTATTTTTTAAATTGAAAGCATTTCCCAAAGATGTTGGACTGGCTATTAAAAAGCAACATGCGTTTGTTTAGCAGGTGTACATAACAAAATGACTTTGCTTTCCTTCAGATTACTGTGACTGTTTGGCAGATAACTTGCTGATGCCGAAGTAGCAATATCATTTTTATCTGGATTACAGTGAACAGTGAATAATAGAAAAGATGTTTGGAAAAGTACATCTGATGCAGTTCCCACAGTGTGATATAGTATATCATTAACTCATAACATGGAAAATCTGTCTTTATTGTACTCCCTGAAGCATTTGACTGCCTCTTTTGACAACTAGGATTTATTGGTTTTCTTGGCAATCGATAATGGCTTGAAAAATTAAATGTTCCTAGTTAGTATATTGCTGTAGTCCATATAAATGTTAAAAATGTAATGTCTACCCATGTCTGTTAAGTCCTCCAGTTTCTTAATTCTGGGACCTGTACTAGATCTTTTTCTCCAAGATGCATTCAGTGTGATAACAAGATAGTGGTGGAAAGTAGTGTTGAGTTATTATTACCCATGGTTTCCAGACCAGCGCACATCTCACAGAACTGTAGATAATTAATGTCTTTCCTCTGGAGTCAAGCTAACAAAGTGCGAAATGTGTGCTGTAAGTGCAAACCTAGCAAGTGGGGGTACTACATCAGAGATGGAACTTGGGATTAACATGTTATATAACACATCACATTGGACATTCTGTTTCTGTGCAAAGAAGGTCCATTTATGTTTCAAGTGATTCAGTGATCTGCCTTATTTAAGGAAATAAATTATTTTGTGTATATCATGTTAGTACTGAAAAAAGAAAAGCAACTGAGAGCTCTGACAAAGGCGTAACAGTTATAATAAGGGAATATTAGACTCCATTAGAAAAAGAGGTCCTCCAGTAGTCGTACTGAGAAGAGTACGTCCATTTTGATGGCTCTGAAAGCAGGGGTGATGAGCTAGTCACTCAAGTATGCAAGGAGCAATTCCAGTTTCAGTGCTACAGACTTTAAAAAACAGTTCCTTCATCACAGCTATCTAAAATAATACCGGAAGTGCAGGAAATGTTAGATCTAGAAAGTACCAAAGGAGGAAAAGCTAAATCTGAGACAGCCAAGGAGATGTTATCTATAAAATAACATTCTGCAAGCACTCTGGTTCTTCATTTCTCTCTCTCGCTCTCTCGCTTTTTAATCTGTTATTTTAGTTTCCACAAATGTTTTAATATTGTTCAAGAAAATGCAAAGCAACAAGTGGGGTCTCTGTTGGACTCCCTTCTAACCAGTGTCTGTCTACCTTTCAAACAGAAAAACATGTGAATCTTTGCCTGTACTGAAAAAAGGTCCCAAAGGGCAAAAGACAATGTAAAACAAGATCCTCCATCTTATCCTTTCTTCTTCTTCTTTTGGCTTTTTCTCGGTTCGGGGTCACCACAGTGGATCACCTGTCTGCTCATGATTGGCAGTGGAGTTTTACAGTGTCGAGTTGTCAGCCCAGTGCCCAAACTTCCACACACACACACAAACCGGAGCACCCGGAGGAAACCCATGCAACCACAGGGAGGACATGCAGACTCCACACAGAAGGCACCCCAGCCAAGGATCGAACCAGAGAACCTCTTGCTGTGAGGTGGCAATGCTTAACTGCTGCACCACTGTGGCCACCTATCCTCCATCTTATCCTACAAGGAAGAAAAGGAGTTCACTGTAGACCAAAATATCTCCCAACCATATCTACATTCACATCACGACAATACACCTATCCAGTTTGTAGTCATGCCTGATCTGGTATAAATTACATGGGAGAGTTCTTAAAATGGCCAACAGGGGACCCTTCTTTCCCAGAACAAAACATATATAGAGACAGTGAGACTTCTAGAGTCAAAATGCATGGGGCATCCTGTATTGCAGACATTTCAAGATGAGATGAAAGCCAGTAGTCAGCACTCAGATATTTGCCTATAACCCTCCAAAACACCAGACATATTTTATAGGGCACATACAGGAATGCAAGATCTTTATAACAAACATAATTCAAACCCTTACACTATATTGATGTCCTCTCCTGTTCAGTTCAGGCTGTAAATATCATATCAACTTATACCTTAATATTTCACAGACTCAACATTACAGGAAGAATGGCAAAATATGTATCCGTGCAATAATTTGGTCACAAAGGTTATTAAGTTGCATGTGACCCACACAGTTACTTAGTTGAGCTAAATTTTGTGAAAAATACATGAGATTTTGCAGAAGTAACCAGATTCTGAGATGGAGGAAATAAAGAAACTCAATACCATGTCTGTTGAAAATGAAGGCCGCATTACTAAGTGCACATATGATGTTGTGGACCTCCTTATGTAAGCCAACCACACCAGGTCTGGTGACAAGATGACTCACCTGATTTAAATCTGGAACATATCCTGAAGATGTGGGATGGTAACTCTCCAGTCACTCATGGTTTGTTATTCAATCAGCTTGCTGATGATGTTACAAATGACATCAAAAAAGAAAGGAAAGACAAGGTCTCATTTTACAGAAATTTATCATGATTTATCTTCTCATTTTCAGAAGAATTATCCTACAAGCAAAAGACCATTTTCTAGAAAGAGTATATCTATCCAGCAACTTTGTGTCCAGAAACAAGGTAGTCAGATGCAGTCTACAGCTATCTTAAGGTTTGGAGAAAAATTCACGCCTACAACACTGAAATCAGTTTTGCTCTACAAACAATGGGGTTCTACATGGTAGCCCTGAACACTGCCTCTCTACAAACAATGGGGTTCTACATGGTAGCCCTGAACACTGCCTCTCTACAAACAATGGGGTTCTACATGGTAGCCCTGAACACTGCCTCTCTACAAACAATGGGGTTCCACATGGTAGCCCTGAACACTGCCTCTCTACAAACAATGGGGTTCCACATGGTAGCCCCGAACACTGCCTATGTGGATACTGTAATAATTTCATCCTACAGAAAGTACCTCAGGTGTCAGGTATCTTGTCATTATTTACCTCAATGTTCAAATACCTTACCATTGCTTTTATTTGACAGCTCTGTCATATGAGCTCTCCATAACACCAGAATATGCCCCAAATGTTTACAAATTGTTTTCACATCTTAGGGCAACTCCTAAGATGTCATCCTACCTTTCCTGGAAATTTGCTTGCTAGTAGCTTAGTTTTAGAAATGGTTACTGCAGTACATTCAGCTTCCATTTTCTTTGGCTCATCTTTTGGGGATCACAGTAAAATACATAAAATGACATGACGTCATTCCTGACCCATACAACTTCAATAAACTTTTAGTTGCTATCATAGCCTCTGTCCAGATGAAAGTGTATATTTCTAATGTGTAGCAGTAGGAAATTCAGACTGTAAATGACAGATTTCCCTCAAAAACATGGCACTATAGTTCTAGGGTTCTGAAATATGTCGCGTTGCATTCCTTTTGTTTGTTAGTCTAAGACTTCACATGTGGCAGCTTCAGTAAGCTCTCAGAGATGTCTGCAACCAATAATATGATTATCAAGAAACAGTGATCCCATCTCCCCTATCATTTCTGCTTCTATAAATTAGGCACATTTGCAAGGCTCTATGCTCATTTCCACAGAGCTTAGCATACCTTGGCTACTTGCCTGTGCTTCAAGAAGTGTTTCCACTAAAACCAGTGCCATCCCGGCAAAGATAATTTTCCTAAACTGTACTATTCCACTTGTTTATCACTGTAAGTGATCACTGCCTGTATTTTGGAGTTTTCTGAGCATTTAAAGTGTATTTTTCCTACAAATCATTTTTCCTTGTTGTTGTATTGCACTTGATGGTCCTTTCTTGCTGTGCTTTTACTTTTAGAGGACTAAGGCCATCCATCTTGTGGCAGAAGGTGTTTACCTGGTTTATCTGAGCTGGGAAGCACTTCAGGGGGGTTACAAAATTGTTGTCATTTTATTGGCAAGAGAGCTCAGGGGTTAGATTTCACTTTCATTTCTGCTTCTATAAATTATGTGTGTTTATATGAAGCTGTTCACCTTGCAGCGTCAGTTGGCAGTGATCTATACAGACACAAGTGCCTGGATGGTTAAGTTTACCTATAAAACTAGTACCAGGAGTGTAACCTGTAATTTAGTAAAGCATTGTATGGCATTAAGCTTGGAGCAGCTAGCTTGTGCGCTAAATAGCACTAATATCATGTCATAGCACTGTCTAGTACCATAATCTAGCACTGTTCAACTACAGTTCCTAACCCTAGAGACCACCCTAAGAGACCTCTATAGGTTCATAGGTTCATACTAGGTTCATAGGTTCATACTAGGCTATCTGCCTTGGGGCAATTATAAGCCTAGCCCGATTTTGTTTGGCTTACGCCACCCCTTGATTTGAGTATACTGTGCCCTTTTTACAGTTTAGTTTACTGTGCCTCTGTCTAATAGTGACGCGGAAGTATTCCCCGGGACAAACCTACGATCCCCCATCCACTCATCAAGATTCTTCTTGAAGAGATTCAGTGAGGTGCTCTGCCTAACATGAATTGGAATTCTATTCCAGAGTGAAGGGAGCCTCTGGGTTATGAATCTGTCCCTCCAGCAAGTCCTATTTATTTCTGTGCTGAGGTTCAAGTCCCTCGAGCATGTGGCTCTAAGGAATTTAGATTTACTGAGGTGGAGCATGTCCATTAATTCTGGATTGGACATAGCTTTATATGTCAGGCATAGATTGCCTCGAAGTAGGCGGTATGCAACTGAGTAGAGCTGGAGTTTTTTTAACCGAGCAGCATATGGCATCTGTTTGAGTCCCTTGATCCTCTTGGTGAGGTACTTTTGGGGTCTTTCTAATTGCTGTAGGTGTCGGGTAAGGTACATCCCAAAAGGGGCATTGTATTCTATGATGGGCCTGATGAGGGATGAATAAAGGGGCATGATTACCTCTCTTGATCTAGATGTGAATCCTTTCATGATGAGGTGGGCCATGTAGAAGGTCTTTCTAACCACTTTGGCAATGTGGTTGTCAAAGGAGAGATTGCTATCAACTTGGGTCCCCAGATCCCTAATTACTTTCTCTGTACTTAATGATTTACCGCCTATGGGGTAGTTTGTGGGTACATTGTTTTTGCCAAGGGGTATGACTATACATTTTTTGGCATTTAACTTTAGACCATGGCTCTGGCACCAGTTATCCATCTCTGTGAGACCTTTTTGAAGGATGTTTGTGTCAGCTGGAGAGTCGATTATGGCGCCCAGTTTGCAGTCATCTGCGTACTTGGTGAGCCATAGTCCTCCCACGTTGGTCTGTACCTCGGAAAAGTATATACCGAACAAGAGCGGTCCCAGGACAGAACCTTGTGGGACACCACTTGTGACTGGTTTTGAGTCTGACATGGCTCCAACAACTCTCACTCTGTGGGTTCTGTCTTTGAGCCAGTTTGCAACCCATCTTGTGACATAGGGGTTTATATTTAAGCTGGATAGCTTATCTATGATGCCCGTGTGGGGTATTGTGTCAAATGCCTTGGCTAGGTCCAGATAGGCTGTTTGGACTATCTTCCCTTCATCGATGGCTTTGGTGACTGTTTCAAAGAAGTCAACCAGGTTCAAAAGGCAGGATCTGCCCTTGACGAAGCCGAATTCGGTAGGATCTTGTGTCTGTAGGTCCCCGATGTCTTTGTTTATGAGCTCCATGATGATCCTCTCCATAGCCTTGCAGACTAAGCTAGTCAGGCTTATGGGGTGATAGTTTCCAGGGTACGTGGAGGCTCCACCTTTGTGGAGTGGGACCACTGTTGCTGTACGCCATTCTGTGGGCACATATCCTGTAGTGAGGCTGAGATTGTGCAGCTGTTTTATTTGAGGGATTAGTTCTTCTTGGAGTTCATGTAGGACACAACCCGGGACGCCATCTGGTCCCATGGAAGCAGTGTTTTTTGCTTTGGAGAGGGCCGCCTTCACCTAAACATCAGAGATGTTTGGGAGGCAACCCCCTGCCGGGATAGACACTTGCTCTTTTGGGGGGGGGGTGGAGACGTTTGCACTGAACCTGTCTGGCAGGATACTGGCGATGTCTGTGGGTTCACTGTATTTTTTGTCATTTAGAATCAACTCAGAACAAGTCTGGGAGTTGTATCCCAGGTTCCTTAACATAACTGAAAAAAGCCTTATGATTGTCTTTAGTGTCCTGTGCAATTTTTCTCTCAAAGCTGGCCTTGGAGGATTTTATGAGGGATCGTAATGTTTTGCTAGTACTGATCAGAGATGCCTTCCCTATTAGGGATTTTGCTCTATCATGTAGTATCTTCCTCCTTCTGCTGTACAGTCAATTTATGGCTGGGGTCCACCAGACTGGACGCCTGCCTTTGGATGATTGGGTCTTGGTTTTGTTTGGGATAGCATGATCCATGCATTCCTGGAGATGTCCGTAAAATGCGTTTATATAGGATTCTGCAGTTTGAGCCCTAGTTTCCGCTGGCCCTGGGGCCTTGAAAGATTTCACTTCGGTTTTGAGAAGTGAGAAGTTCCTCATACATTAATAGCCCAACCTAATACAGGTCTGGACAACATAGATATGCAATTTCTAAATGTCTCCATAACTTGATAGATATGGGTATATTGACAAAATGCAGCAGTTGTCTCATGTTCTCAGACAACCATTTAATCCTTAAAGAAACCAACAAAGCATGCAAGGGATGTACATACACAACTTCATTGGAGGCAAAAATCTTCTTACAAACAAAGTTGTCATGAACACGCACACACACACACACACACACACACACACACACACACACACACACACACACACACACACACACACACACACACACACACACTCTACATCCACCACACACAACAAGTGAGGAAAGTTGAGTGCTGTAGTAATTTGTAGCTTATTTAGTGCTTACAATGAGTTCTGGACAAGTGCTGAGCTCAAAGAAACAGATCTGAGTGCTAAAACTTAAAAAAAAAATGTCTAATTCTAAAGGAAAATTTGAAGAGCAGACTTTATGGCACCAGGAATAGTTTAACCCTAGCTAAGCGGCAATGCATAAAGTGTATTTTTTGTAATATAACAGTAGCAAATGAGCAAACTGATTTAAACAAATGAACCAATAAAAGCTAAAAACTGAGCCCTGGTCCAGCAGTCTTCAATCAGACAAGTTGTAACTGCAAACTCCTGCCACTAGGGTGCAGGGGAACCTTCTCTAAAAAAGATGACCTAGATTAGTGCTCAAGTTATACCAGCAAAGCTAGATTCAGCATGCCTGTATCTAGTTTATGCTACAGCAAACAAGGCGCACCAATTTCCCTAGTTTCCGCTGGCCCTGGGGCCTTGAAAGATTTCACTTCGGTTTTGAGAAGTGAGAAGTTCCTCATACATTAATAGCCCAACCTAATACAGGTCTGGACAACATAGATATGCAATTTCTAAATGTCTCCATAACTTGATAGATATGGGTATATTGACAAAATGCAGCAGTTGTCTCATGTTCTCAGACAACC
Organism: Protopterus annectens; assembly: GCF_019279795.1. Lineage (NCBI taxonomy): Eukaryota > Metazoa > Chordata > Ceratodontiformes > Protopteridae > Protopterus > Protopterus annectens. The sequence continues at coordinate 142,498,109 of NC_056742.1, read as the reverse complement.
ATTTAATCCTTAAAGAAACCAACAAAGCATGCAAGGGATGTACATACACAACTTCATTGGAGGCAAAAATCTTCTTACAAACAAAGTTGTCATGAACACGCACACACACACACACACACACACACACACACACACACACACACACACACACACACACACACACACACACACACACACACACACACACACACACACTCTACATCCACCACACACAATCTCCATCACACACACACATATATAGTCCTTCTTATGCTGAGGCACTAAAAAGCAAACTCCCCAAATCTCAAAGACCTCCTATGCCTGCAAACAACTATTCCAATCCACAGCAAAACACACAAGAAAAGCAACAGCAAACAGCACACATAAGCCTACACCCAATGGACCCCTGAAAACAAAGCCAGTAAGGCAAGAAAACAGTTTCCCCATGACTGTTATCATAAGGAACTCCATTGTACGAGACAAAGATATCCCACGAGCCAAAGTGAACAAGGAGAAAAGTATGGTCAGTTCCTGTCTGGTGCTAGGATCTGACAAGTAACATATACTTTTAATCAAGTCTCTGCACCACAGGTACCAGTATGAGTCTCCTCAGAAAAGTTCTGTAAGGAGCATGTCAAGTGAATCTTAAGCTCAACTAGCAGAAATGCAAATTCAGGCTACAAGAAGTTACTTATGTTGGTCATTTATTTACTAGTTCAGGCCTATGACCAGACCCTTCAAAGCTAACAGCCATTCTCTAGATGCCAGCTCCAGACAATGTTCAAGCCCTGAAAAGTCTGTAGATCAATGTGTATATATGTATCTTTAAGAAGCTATCCAAGGGCTTGCACAAATGTATAAATACTGAGCACATGCGAGCCTGACTGCCATTTTGTAGTAAGCTGTTGAGATGTAAGCATGTGTGTATGTAAGATCTGCTTGTTAATCAGTTTGTTTACATTTTATGATGCTGCTGTCCACCCTGATGTGTTTCTATGTATTAAAGCATCTAAACGAACTACCCCACCTGCTTGTCATCTATGTTGGAGAGGGGCGAGCAGCATGGTGTCAGAGTGGGGTCCAGAGTTATAGTCATGAGGCAACCGGTTAGAAATGTAAAGGAGTGAATCATCCCTACTGCATGCATACTTTGCAAAACAAGTCAGAAACTAATTTTAGATATTAAAACTTGCTCAAAACTATTTTGTATTCATAAAATATGAAATGAGACATACAGAATGCTCTAAACGATAGTCACATAAATTAATATTTCCAATAGCAATAAAAATATTTTAATTACTACAGAAATGTTTGAAATAAAGTCCATATTGCATAGAACAAATAAAATGAGGAAACAACTACATTTTTGCTAAGCACATATTTTCGTATTGATTAAAGATATCCACATTATCAGAAGTGTATGAAGTGTTTGCATGTTTGTGCAGTATTACAGTAAAGTTATTTCACAAAATACAGCCATTTCAGAGCATATTTTGTAAAGTACAGTATTTTGAAGAGTTTATTGTGCATTTGAATGTTATTACAAGCTCACGGAACTGTTTGTTTGTAAGTAATTACAGGGGCCATATTTTTACTGTGTTTATGCATGCTTTGTGGGCATGGCAGATGGATTTTGAAAACCCAGTGCACTTGTGTTTGATCATAATATTGCAGAGAATGGGAGAGTGTTTGAGCAAGAGTATGATGTTTTCATACAGGCTGCATTTTCTGATAAAGATGGTCATACAAAGGCATTTATTCTGCTTAATTTAGCTGGGTTAGAAGCCATAGAAAGGGAACATTCATTTGTGGATGCACCTACTGTCTATGCATGACAGGGGGAAAACCATCATATTCTTGTACTGGCTGAGTCAAGGAAGGACCCTGAGAGCTTAAAATGTAAGTTTAGAGAAATGTGTAACCCCCAGACAAATGTTACAATGGAAAGGCACTTATTTTATACAAGGGATTAAAAGCCTGGTGAAACCTTTGCAAAAAAAAAAAATATATATATATATATATATATATATATATATATATATATATATAAAAAACTTAATTTGGTGATTTAAGGGAAGAGTTGATAAAGGACAGACTTGTGTGTGGTATTAAAGATGATGCTGTGAGAAAGATTTTGCTTTGTGACAGGGATTTAACTTTGAATAAGGCCATTGAGATTTGTCAGATATACGAGCTCACAAAAAAGCACACACATGCTTACAAATGAGAGATACATGCATCCAGTAACTTCCAGAGCTGATGCTGCTAGCATGCAGCACATGGTTAAAAAAAACCGGCCCAAGCACGTGGCAGCAGCTGTAACCAGTGTAGCACTCACTGGTAAACCCCAGAACTTTCCAGCAAATTCCAGAATTCGCACAGTCTCAGTGAAGCATAAGAGTGAGTCAGGCAAACTCAAAGCATGGACCTCAACCTAGTTTCATTGCCATCTGTCAAAACTGTGGTGGAAATCATGAATCTAGAAGGGAAAAATGTTTAGCTTTTGGTCAGCAATGCCACAAATGCAACAAGTGGAATAATTTCAAAAGGTTTTGTAAATCAAAAGGCTCACGTTCTTTTATTAAAAGGAACATTTTAAGAAATGAGATGATCAATTAGGAAGCTGTAATCCTATTCTTTATCTTGATGGTGTGTCAGTGCTTTATGAAACAGTCAATGCAGTGGATTTAAGGGCAAAGAAAGTATTTTGTATTGTTCGGATAAATGGAAAACCCATAGAGCTCAAGGCTGACACAGACTCCAAGTGCAATGTTATGTCAGCAGAAACATTTGCACATAGATTGTGTCATGGTGAAAGCCTTGATTTAGCAAAGTATGCAAAGCTTGTTGCTTATGAAGGTGAAGAAATTTAGACTGAAGGCTCAGTAGTGCTTTCATGTTACCCTGATGGGAGATGTTATGACTTGTTATTTTATGTGGTCAGGAGGCACATCCAGTTATTATTAGGGCTCAGAGACAGTTTGAAAATGGGACTGTTTTAATTTAATGAGGAAGTCCATTACATTAGCTTGAAAGACCACTACTTTAATTTCTCTAGTATATTTTTTTCTACCTATGCAGAGTTTTTGAAGACAAACTAGGGAAGCTTCCAGTTGTGTACTCCATGAAGTTAGATGTCAGTCCAGTTATTAGGCCAGTATGAAAAATTCCAGTCCCATGCAGGACAGAGTCAAAGCTGAGCTAGATAAAATAGTGCAACAAGTTGTGATTTGTCCAGAAGACGAACCAACTGAGAGGGTATCTTACATGGTGGCAGCTCATAAGAAAAGCTCAGATGATATCAGAATATGTATTGATCCACAAGATTTGAACAAAGCACTAAAAAGACCTCATCATCCAATGTACACAGTTGAAGAAGTCACAGTTCTGATGCCAAATGCCACTGTTTTTCTGTCTTAGATACAAAGACTTCATTTTGACAAATTCAGCCTGACAAGAAATCCTTCGTTCAGTACTCCATTTGGCAGGTACAGATTTTTGAGAATTCCATTTGGGATAAATTCTGCAAGTAAAGTCTTTCACTGCTCAATGGAACAACGTTTTTCTGGCTATCCTTGTGATATCATAGTAGATGACATACTAGTAGGAGGTGATGGTGAAAGTGAGCATGATAGAAACCTCAGAAAAGTTCTGTAAGGAGCATGTCAAGTGAATCTTAAGCTCAACTAGCAGAAATGCAAATTCAGGCTACAAGAAGTTACTTATGTTGGTCATTTATTTACTAGTTCAGGCCTATGACCAGACCCTTCAAAGCTAACAGCCATTCTCTAGATGCCAGCTCCAGACAATGTTCAAGCCCTGCAAAGTTTTCTTGGCATGGTTAACTACCTTGGCAAGTTCATTCCAGACTTGAGCGAACTTTCAGCACCAGTTAGAGAGCCGACATGTAAAGATGTATCCTGGTCTTGACTAGAACAACATCAAATAGCATTTGATGTCCTGAAACAGAAAATTGCCAGTCCACCAACTCTCAGATACTATGATGTTCACAAGCCAGTCAATCTTTCATGTGATGCTTCAAGATTTGGTCTTGGTGCAGTCATTCTACAAGAGGGTCAACTTGTTGCCTATGCACCAAAAACTCTTACCCAGACTGAAATGCAGTATGCCCAGATCGAGAAAGAGCTTTTGGCAGTTGTGTTTGCATGTTCGAAGTTCCATGATTATGTTTATGGTAGACCTATACAGATTGAAAAATACCCCTAATCACTATCTTGAGAAAGCCTGTGTATTCAGCTCAAGCCAGACTGCAACTTATGATGTTGAGATTGCAAAAGTATAATTTCATTCTTGTCTACAAGAAAGGCAAACTTCTTTGTCTTGGTACTTAGCCTGCTTTACATTATCCAGATCACCCAGAAACACCACTGAACAACATGAGAATGAGCACCTTGATTTTGAAGTCATGGAAGTGTGAAATTTTTCTTCCACATGTCTTGATGAGCTGAGAGATCACACAGCCACAGATCCAGTTTTACAGAGGTTTAACCGCTTTATCAATCAAGGATGGCCATCAAAGCAATCTAGTTTACCTCAAGAAGTGAAACCTTATTTTCCATACAGAGATGAGATTTTGCCTGATAAAGGTATCATTATGAAAGGTCCAAAAGTGATTGTTCCAAAGTCCTTGCAACAAGAGTACATTACTATCTTGCATCATGGTCACCCAAGAACTGACTCTATCAAAAGAAGGGCAAGCGGACTAGTATTTTGGCCTTCTATGTCTCAAGAAATTGAGAGAGTACTTTTATCTTGTTTCGTGTGTAATAATACTAAGCCACATCAACAGAAGGACCCACTTCAGCTAAACCAAATTACTGAACTACCTTGGTCAACACTAACCACTGATATCTTGGAGTGGAATGGTCAACTTTATTTGGAGTTAGTAGACACTTACTCTAATTGTTTCAAGATTGACCTACTTTCCATCCTAGCGTCCAGTAGTGTCATTACTAAGATGAAGCATCAATTTGCAGTACATGGTAGTCCGCACAGTTATTTCTGACAATGGCACACAGTTTACAAGCCAACAGTCAAAAGATTTGCTGAAGAATGAGACTTTACTCATGTCCCGAGTAGCCCAGAGAAATCGCAGTAAAATGGTTTGACAGAAAGTGCAGTTCAAAGTGCAAAACAGTGACTAGAGAAGTCTAAACATGACAATAGTGATGATGTTCATCGTGCATACAGCTGCAGTCATAACAGATGGGTTCTCCTGCCGTCAGGCGGGTCCTCGGTCGGCCGAATTCCAAAGTCTAGGTCCGGTGTCGGTTGTCGTCACTTCTTCCCTGACGTCAGTGCGACAGGGGTATAAAAGAACCAGCCGACGCCATTTTCTCCAGTCTTTCTTGCTGCGCAATGCCCGAAGCAGAAGCAGTTCGCAAGTGACGGTCGGCCAGCTCCTGAGATTACGAATATTTCTTAACCGAAGACTTCTTGAAAGCTAAGTACCCCGTTGGGGAAACTTTTCTTGCCTCAGACTGATGTCAGACAAAGTTAATAATTGCATTTCATGTGGGAAGCAAATACCGCATAAGGATTTCCATTCCCTCTGTATACCTTGCTTAGGCCCAGACCACAACATCTTGGCCTGTCGTTTTTGTGCTACATTCAACAGACGCACTATTAAGCGTCGGGCGGAGTTCGCCCAATACTATTTTGGCAAAAAGTTTAATTACAACATGTCGTCGGATACTCCGACTCCGATTTTGAGTAAACAACGTAAAGATAAGGACCGACATACGAGGTCCGCGACTTCTACCGACACCACACTAAAGCCGACTACATGTGCTCCGGTTCTCAGCGAGGCGCCTACGCAGTCCCTGACTACCGATGACACTTCATTAGCGGTGTCTTCTGTGCCCGAGGTCGCAGGCTCTTCGGCCCTCACCCCGACTACAGATACCAAAGTCACTCTTGGCGGGGAAACTCAGAGTTCAGACAGGCCTGCCACCTCTCAAGGTGTCTTCAGGCCTTCTCCTTCTTTTTCCATCAAGGCTTACACTAAATCTAAAGCAGCCATACATTCTAAAAGACAAGCTCCACAGGGACCCTCTCAAGGCCCCATGTCTAAAAAGCAGATGCTCAAAATGGCTGAGGATTTGATTACTCTTATCAGGGGTTCTCAACCCCCCTCGGACAAAAGGCCCAGAGTGGAGGAAGACTACCCTTCCTCAGACCAGGCCTCCATTACTTCAGAAAATTCTGAGGACCAGGAACATTCTTACTCCACTTTTGAAGATTCTGATGCAGAGGAGTCCTTTCCCTCTGTCTCCCCCCCCTGAGGATTACTCTTTTGGGGAAACCTTGCATACCTTGAGGGAACACTTCCACTGGGAAGGCCAAGAGTACTCAGACTCCAAGAAAAGGCTCAGGGATTTTCTTTTGCTCCCTCAGCACAGGCCTCTGGCTATACCTCCTGTCTTAGACATACTAGATGATGTGTATTCAGAGGCCAGCCTTAACCCAGATTCTTTACCTCCAGCTCCAGTCAAGCCTGACAGGTATTACTGGGTTCCTGATTCACACCAATTCCTATGCAAAAGCCATGCGACTGACCCAGAAACTATTTCACAAGGTCCCAAGGGAATTAAGGCCTCCACTGCCAAAAATCCATTACCTTCAGAGAGAGATTCCAGAGCTTTAGAAAGGTGGGGAAAAAGGTATACACCTTGGCCACTTTAACCATGAGGGCTTTAAACTGTCAGTTCCATATGTTAAAGTATCAACAGTTTTTGTTATCTCAGTTGAAAAGCAAAATGTCACAACTTGAACAACCAGACTTGAAAGAGTTGCAGGATTTGTTGCATAGTGCAGAGCAAGTGGGTAAACATACCTTGCAATGTGGTTTTGATGCTTTAGAGGCCTCTTGTAGAGCTGCTGTTACAGGATCAGTCATACGTAGACATGCTTGGCTCAAAGAGCAAACCTTACCAGATCATGTCAAAGCTAAATTACTAGATGCACCTCTTCAAAAAAGATGTATTGTTTGGTGTTAAAGCTGAGGAGGTATTAAAGAAAATGGAGGAAAAGGCAAAATCAATGCAAACAGTGAAAGATTTCCTACAGGTACAACCGCCACTTTTCAGTAGAAATTGGCCTTCAAAAAATTGGTCCTTTCCAGCCACGGACAGACCTCAAAGAGGTAGATACAGGCACCCAAGAGGTAGAGGGCAATCTCAAGGATCATTTAGAGGCAGACAATGGCAAACACCTACAACAAGAGGGGGTGAGGATAGTTCACAGCCATTCAGAAGGCAGACCCAATGACTTCCCCCTTTGCATGCCAAGCAAGGCTCAAATGGCAGCACCTTTAGGCAGAAAACTGGCATTATTTTCGAAAAATTGACATATTGTCACAAAAGACAAATGGATCCTGGACATTATAGACAAAGGCTACAGATTCCACTTTCACACCCTTCCACAAATGAGAGGCATGCTAAACCTGCCACACAATCAAAGGGCAGAGGCACAAAAACAAATTTCAGATCTCATGGACATGAAAGCTATTCAAGAGGTACCTGCACAAGAACAGGGTCAAGGTTTTTATTCCAGTCTATTCCTGGTACCAAGGAGGGGCAAAGATTGGAGACCTATTTTGGACCTATCCATCCTAAACACATACTTACTCGTACCAAAGTTCAAGATGCTCACATTACAGCAGCTTCTTCCCATGCTGGGCAAGGAGTCTTGGCTGGTATCATTGGACCTCAAGGAAGCATACCTACATGTCCCAATCAGACAAGATTGCAGAAGATACCTCAGATTTCTTTCAGGTTCATCCCATTATCAATTCTCTGCATTGCCCTTTGGCTTATCTACTGCACCCAGAGTGTTCACAAAATGCCTGGCATCAGTAATTGCCTTCTGCAGACTTCAAGGGATACAAATATACCCATATCTGGACAACTGCCTGATCCAAGCGGACAGCAAACACACTCTTCTGAAGCACCTGGCGTTTGTAATAATGTTGTTGAAATCTCTGGGATACACAGTCAACAAAAAGAAGTCAAGACTAATACCCTCTCAAACAATAATTTTCCTGGGTGCCAGCTTGGATACAAACACCCAGATGGCTTACCTCACGCCAGAGAAACAAGGGCAATTAACTCAATACTTCAGAAAACTGGCAACCTTCACCAGGCTGACTGCAAGGAAAATCCTGCAGGCTCTGGGATTCATGGCATCTTGCATCCTGCTAATCCCATGTGCAAAGCTGCATATGAGAAAACTTCAATGGTACCTAAAAAACTTATGGTCTCAACACAGCCACAGTTTGGAAGCAATCATACCACTGATTCCATGTCTTCAAAAGGAATTTCTGTGGTGGGCTCAAGCATGCCAAAGAAACAAAGGTCTCCCATTCTGCAAGCCTCAAGCAAATCAAGTCATCACAACAGATGCCTCGGACTACGCCTGGGGGGTGCACATGACTTCAGGGCAAATGGTCACAAAAAGAAAAGCACCTACACATCAATCAAAAGGAAATGCCAGCAGTAATAAATGCTATTATGGCTTTCAAAGACCTACTGCATCCAGGACAACTATTGATAAGAACAGACAACACCACAGTGATGTGGTACATAAACAAACAGGGAGGAACTCATTCATATCCCCTGTGCAGACTAGCCATGTCCCTTTGGAACACGGCTCTGGAATTGCAAATCCAACTTCAAGCACAATTCCTGCCAGGGAAGGAAAACACACTGGCAGACAACCTGAGCAGAAATATGACAGATCCACACGAATGGAAGTTGCATCCTCAAGTTTTCACAATGATCATTCAAGCATGGGGAAGGCCAGGCATAGATTTCTTTGCCACCCACAGAAATTACCAATTGGCAAAATTCTGCTCAAGGACCTTTCATCCACAGGCCTGGAAAGTGGACGCACTCTCTTTCAGTTGGACAACAATGACAATTTATGCCTTTCCACCTCTTCCACTACTGGCCAAAGTTCTATTAAAAGCCAGAGCAGACAGACCAAAGATGATTCTCATTGCTCCAGACTGGCCAAGACAACACTGGTATCCACTTCTGAGGAGCCTGACGCATTCCCCACCATGGATCCTGCCTCTAATGCCTCTTCCACTGACTCAGCACAACTTCAAAACTCTTCACAGTCAGCTGAAAACACTCAATCTAGCCGCATGGAGGATTCCTTAAATTCACAGCAGACCCTACTCTCCAAGGAGGTGCAGGATGTCGTTTTGGAGGCCAGAAGGCCTTCCACTAGAAAAGCCTACTCTGCAAAATGTAAACGGTTTTGTGTCTGGAATCAGAAAAAGGGTCAGAATCCTGGAATACTGAATTTACTTCAAATACTACAGTACCTAGCCGAGCTGCTAGGCAGTGGACTTTCATTCTCCTCCATCAAAATCCATGCCTCAGCCAATTCTGCAGAGTACAACACTGATCCCCCTTTATTCTCTCACCCTCTCTTAAGGCAGTTCCTCAGAGGGGCTAAGAATATAAAACCCCCAAGGAAGCAACCAGTACCTGCTTGGGACCTCAATTTCATTCTAGAAAACTAACCCTGCCTCCTTTTGAGCCAGCTGCTTCAACAGATCTGCAATATTTGTCATGGAAAATAGCCTTCCTTCTAGCTATCACCTCAGCACTCAGGGTTTCGGAACTACAAGCCCTCATGGCTGTGCAGCCTTTCATCATTTTCCATCAGGACAGAGTTTCGTTATGAACCAATCCTTCATTTATGCCAAAGGGTAGTATCCAGGGTAGCCTTGAATCAGGCTATCCACTTACCTACCTTTTACCCTAATCCACAAAACAAAGGGGAGAGGTTACTACATTCCTTGGATATTCACAGACAGCTCTGTTATTATTTGGACAGAACAAAGCCATTCAGAAAATCAGAGCAACTGTTTGTGTCCTATGCTACAGGTGCTCAAGGGAAGCCTATTTCCAAACAGACAATCTCAAAATGTATAGCCCACTGCATACACTTTTGTTACTCTTTTCATGGTAAAACTGTACCTACAGGCATCAGATCTCACTCCACAAGGGCCACAGCTACCTCTGCAGCTTTCCTCAGGGGGGTTCCTACCAAAGATATTTTGGAAGCAGCCACTTGGAATTCTGCACATACTTTCTCCAAGCACTATCACCTACCATTATACTCCAAAACTGGAGCGGGCTTTGCCACTGCCGTCTTGCAGGGCATCCTGGCTCCACCTAGCTCCACTTAGTGCCTACCACCCCTTTATTAGCTTTGGGATTCTACCCATCTGTTATGACTGCAGCTGTATGCACTATGAACATAGTACAGTTTTGTACCTACCATAAATGTAGATATTCAAGTGCTAATACAGCTGCAGTCCAGGTTTCCCTCCCTCCTTCCCCTCTTGGGACAGGCCTTATGGCTAACATCTCCTCATACAACCTCATTGGGGTATTCTTTTATGGTGTACTTGCTTGCAACTACTGTTTTTTGATTATATTGCATTTGCTTTATTACATAAATTTATGTTTTGCCTTCCTTCTGGGGGCACCTGACATCTGGGGCAAGAAAAACTGAAGAAAATGGCGTCGGCTGGTTCTTTTATACCCCTGTCGCACTGACGTCAGGGAAGAAGCGACGACAACTGACGCCGGACCTAGACTTTGGAATTCGGCCGACCGAGGACCTGCCTGACGGCAGGTGAACCCATCTGTTATGACTGCAGCTGTATTAGCACTCGAACATCTACATTTATGGTAGGTACTTTTTCCTGAATCATTTGAATCTCAGAAACGTTCCTCATGATAAACATCTTGGTTCACCTGCACAGAGACTTCTGTTGAGACAAACCAGAACCACATTACCAATCAGTACTCAGATGTTGGTTCCATGTGTCAAGAATAACAGGTCAGTGAAAACCAATCTGTCAAAGAAGGGTTTGACCCAGAAGTCCTACTACGATAAAACCAGCAAACTGCTCAATCCATTACAAGAAGGAGAAGTGGTAAGGATGCAGCTGTCAAAAGGTTATGATCGTATTGGAGTTGAGAAGAGTATTTGTCCATAGCCGAGATCGTACATTGTGGAATCATAAGGAGCAGAGTTTAGATGGAATCAGAAACATTTGATACTGGTGTCTGAGCCTATACCACAGCACATAGCCTGTGAGAAAGACTATCTCAAAGTGAGTTGTCCTGCCTTCCAATTCCAGAGGAAGTTCCAAAGAATATTCCCATTCCTGTGACGAATCCAGAAGGTCCTGATACAAGTTGTTCACTGAAGACTGTCCCTGTTGCTAATTTCAGTTCAGATTGTTATGTTATGAGATCCGGTCATATTTCCAGACCATGTAATACATATGCAGCAACTTGGACATGAACATTGTGTTTTGTTTCTAATGTCTATAATAATGCACATCGAACTCCAGTGTTGTTTTCTGCTAAGGGCACTATTTTTAAGAGGGAAGATGTAGATCAGTATGTGTGTATATGTATCTTTAAGAAGCTATCCAAGGAGTTGAACAAGTGCATAAATACCGAACACGTGCGAGCCTGACTGCCATTTTGTAGTAAGCTGTAAGCTGATGACATGTAAGCATGTATGCATGTAAGGTCTGGCTGTTAATCAGTTTGTTTATATTTTATGATGCTGCTATCCATCCTGATGTGTTTCTATATATTAAAGTGAAGTACCCTGCCTGCATGTCATCTATGTTGGTGAGGGGTGAGCGACATAGTCCATGTAAGCATAAATGACTTGAGACATACCTTAGGTTCATAGGTGTTTAGTAGGTTAATGACTACAAGGGGCTTTTTAAGCCTACCCATGCATCCCTATGCTCTGACAAGTTCTGATACCCTCGGGGCCTTGGAGATGAACCATTTACAAACTGCCTGTGTCCGTTAGAGACATAGGTACCAAACCAGGGATGAATTTCTGCTTTCCTATCCAAATGTCCAAGTTGCAATTGAACTGTGTTAGGGAGGAACTCTGCCTCACATGGATGAGGAGCCTGTTCCATGGACAGGGTAGTCTCTGGGATACATACTTGTCTCTCTAGCAGGTCCTATGTATATCGCAGGTAAGGTTTAAGTCTTTAGAATGGCTAATTTGGAGCTGCTTGTTTTGCATATATGCAGGAGGTCTATGAGAGTGTGGTCTGACTTTGCTTTGTAAGCCAGGCATAGATCTCCCCTCAACGGCCTGTGGGAGACAGAATACTGGGATAGGGCTTTGAGGTAGTCTGCATATGACATGTCACTTATGCCCAGTATTCTTTTAGTGAGAAACCTCTGTGGAGATTGCAATTGTTGGATATGCCTAGTTAGGTACATACCAAAGGGGCATTGTATTCAATGATAGGCCTGATGAATGCTGAATATAGGAGGACAATGAATTCCATGGACCTAGATGCCATACCATTGTTTGAGTTACACAACATAGATGGATTTCCTTATTACTCTAGACATGTGATGGTCAAAGGCTAGATCACTGTCTATGTATGCCCCAAGTCCCAGACTGCTGAATCAACTCTTAGGGGTGTGTTGTCAATATAATAGTTACCAGGGGTGGAACTCTTCCCGAAGGATACTATTATGCATTTCTTGGCATTTAGTTTTTAGTCCATGGCTCTAGCACCAGTTGTTTGTGTCAGCCTTTCCTGGAGAACATTTGTGACAGTGGGCATTTTAATGACGGCTCCTAATTGGCAATCATCTGCAGATTTAGTCAGCCAGAGGCCATTGATGTTGGCCTTGACTTCAGAGAAGTAAATACCAAAAAGGAGTGGTCCCAGGACTGATCCCTGAGTAACTCTGCTTGTGACTGATTGTGGCTGGCCTCTTTATGGTGGTGAACTCGCTAGTTCTAACTTCCTTTATCTTATCTGTGAGCTGGCTGGCTATCCAATGGGTGACAAAAGAGATTGTACTTAACCTCTTAAGTTTGTCAACAATGCCCACATCTGTGATTATGTCAAATGTCTTGGCCAATTCAAGGAAGGCAGTATGATCAATTTTGCCTTCATCCATGAAAGAAGTCCCCCAGGTTGGATAGACATGACCAGCCCTTGAAGAAACCAAATTGGGTTGGGTCCAATGTCTGGAGATTTCTTATGTAATTACTGATCATTCCCAAGATAATTTTTCCATGGTTTTGCATATGAGGCTAGTGAGACTTATGGGTCTGTAGTTTCCAGGGTCTAGGTAGGCAGTATGGCAAGCTATAGGTCACCATCTCTGTCACAAAAATCCCACAACTCTTATCTAGACCTACTGGAGACACTGTCCATCCAACCAAACACTATTTATGGGAGACTTTAATTACCCCTCCATAGACTAGAAAACATACACTGCCTCCAAATTGCTGACACAACATTTCCTGGACTTTAACATAAATGCCTTTAATCGGTTAGTGTACAAGTCATCCAGAGGTTCAAACATACTGAACCTAGTTCTCACAGTATGGGAGAGCACTATAAGATAACCTCTCAGGCCAAAGACCACCACAAGGCCTTCTATGGCTATGTCTAACACCTTAAAGGTAAAACACCACAGTGTGCAGAATTGATAGTAAATGGGATCACCTTCAATGAGCAGGGTGACATACCAAATCTGCTGACAAATTCAGCTCAAAATTCACCCCTCACTTTCCCTGCCACTCCCCCCATGACATCCCAAACAGCATATCCCCTCCACCTATCAGCAAGGAGCAGGTCATAGCAGCAGTCATGAAAGCCAAAAACACAGACTTAATGGTGCCCAACAGTATCCCAGGTTGCCATCTAAATAGCCTGAAACATGACCTATCAATACCACTTGAGTCACTTTTCAACTGCAGCCTCAAAGCAGGCTAAGTACCAAGTGAAAGGAGGATAGCAATGGTTATCCCACTTCACAATGACAGGCAATCAATTGACCACAGAAACTATACAGCTATTAGTCTAACTAGTCTAATATACAAATCTATGGAGCAAATTGCCAATGATCAGCAAAGACATTGGCAACCTAGTGACATCGGGCCCATCAGAGTTTGGTTTTGTCAAGGGATGGTTATATCTACTTAACATGATTTACTTTTTTGAGAAAGTAAACAAGGCAATGGATGAAGGGAAAATCATGCATACCACCTAGATCTGGTTAAGGTGCTCAGTACAATAACCCACTCAGTATTGTGAACAAATTTACCGAGCTAGGCATAAATCCATACATAACTCACTGGAGTGCCTGCTGGCTCACAGATGGGACCCAAGAAGTCAAGATTGGTCAGACCATCTACACCACAGGGCTCCTTGCTGGACCCATTTCTGTTTGGTATCTACGTCTAATGTCAAGGGCCTTTGACTCACCAAGTTCACAGATGATTGCAGATTGGGAGCTATCATAAATTCCCCCATGACACTAACATCTTGCAAGAGAGTCTGTTGTAGACAAATGATTGGTGCCAAAGCCATGGATTGTCTCATTGCAAAGAAATGTATTATAGTGCCTTTTGAGAAAATGTCTCCACAGGCAAATTACTTCAATAAGACACCCCTAATTCTTGACCCAGTAGTTGGAGATCTGGGAATATATGTAAACTGTAACCTGGCCTTTGACCAGCACATAGCCAAGGTAGTAAGAAAATCATACTATGTTGCCCATCTTACAAGTAAGGGTATGGTATCCAGGTCCAAGGAAGTTATAGCACCAGTCTACTCAGCCCTTATCAGACCTATCCTTGAGTACAATGCCCCCATCAGCATGCATCTGACTAGGCATATGCAACAGCTGAAATGCCCACAGAGGTTCCTCACCTACAGAATCCAGGCTATTAACACATTGTCCTGTACTGATCACATTAGAGCCCTGTCTCTGTACTTGGTCTCATACAGTTTGCTGAGAGTTAATCTGTGTTTAGCATATATGGCATCCTTAGATCCATCCTTGAAAGAGCTTTTTTGCACATCTGCAAAATGAACACCACCAGAAACACTAGATCTGTGGCTTTTAAACTTTGCTTGTGACATAAATAGAACATGCTGGCAAGACAGATATGTGTCTCAAAGGATTCCCAGAACAGGCTTCCCTTCCATGTGAAACAGCTGCATAGTCCATCTCTAACCCTATTCAAACTTAACCTTGACCACTGGATGGGAAATCTTAAACTCATCCTCAAGCCAGCCCCCATCTGTCTTATAGCCACAGGCCAACAGTAAACATTTTGTAGCTGACAGTGGATGAAAAATCAAAAATTCACACCAGACCTGGCCCCCATGTTTCCTATCCACAGAGGCAGGCAGTAAATATTCCCTAACATAACCCCCCCCCCCCCCACACACACACACACACACACACACACACACACACACACACACATGTACCTTTTTAGCAACCCTGTAACTAACATACCTCTCTAATTTAGATACATCTGTTTCAAGGGAAAGCAATTGGCTTGAGTTGCACAGCTAGGCTTATAAAGGCCCCGGTAGTTGTAAGTCTAGTATATATCTATGGACCTATAAACTTAATGAAACAGTCTCAGTGCTGATCATAGAAAAAAACAGAATATGAGAATCAGTAACATTTTTTATTTTAGGTTTTCTTGATGTTTTAAATAAACTTGTTGTAACTAGATCCAGAAGTTTTAAACTGAACCCAATGCCCTGGCTATCTAACAAAAACAAATATATCATGAAACAGAGAGGCAGCACATGGAAGAGGCATCTTAATACCCTGTTCTGCAGTCAGGTCCTTTATTAATACTCATAAGTATGACCCAATAAACATTCATTCACAAATGGCACATATAGGAATAAAAATCATGGAAAGGTTAATTTGAACACATAATGAGATAATATAACTATGCTTAAAGTGGCCAGTGGCCATTCAGGGCAGTTAGCCTAGTATTCACATATGAACCTATGAAGACATGGAACTTACATGCACTGAAATGAACTTTCACATCTTTAGATATTTAAGAAATTTAACCAAACGAATATCAAGTCCAATAAAAGAACATACTTTACACATTATCCAAACTCATTTAATTAAAATCCTAAAATGTTCTGGCCCTGTATTAATAAACTTTTACACCCAGGTCATTCCTCCCAAATATTTGCTTCTGTAAACTCCTGTAGTGACAGTGTTTCCTCATAACTTTATAGACACTATATTCAAATGTCACCTTTGTCTTGATTACCTGTCACTTTACCACCGGCCTCCTATGTCCTAAGCCAACCAATTCAGCCATTACAATGTCTGTTTCACCCATTCCCAGCAACACCATAAAAACATTATTGCACAGTCTAAAACTTTCAGCTGCACCTCCAGACAACTTACCTGCAGAATATCTTCATATTGCAGTAGATACACTGGCAAACACAGTCTCTGTTCTTGTAAATTGATCTATCAGACATCACTATGGTCCTTATATATGGAAAAAGTCTATATTGTATCATTACATAAAAGTGGAAAGTAAACTGAACTAATTACAGATAGGCATGCTTCCCCTCTAAAGTACTCGAAAAATGTATTCAGTCATGCTTACTTAAGTTCCTCACTCTCTTATCCCCTACACAGCATGGTTTTCACTCACATTTCAGTATAATCACTGCTCTTGTCAGTTTCATAGCAACTATAACTTAAAACAGAAGAACAGTTAATCTGATCTCTTCCTTATTCCTGGATATATCCAAATGGTTTGATACAGTCTCCCACATATTACTAGTTATTTAGGCTTTCATTTATATTCTCTGTCATGATTTCAGAGCTGTCTCCAGCAGGTCTCAGGCAGTTTACTGGCAATACATAATTTCACCCATTCTCCCAGTATCATCAGGCATACTCCAAGGTTTCATCCTTGGTCATCTACTCTAACATTTTTATAAATGATCTATGCACAGTAAGCAAATATTTCATCAAAATGCTGTACGCAGATTATTCAACCCTAATCACTCTGCCCAAATCATGGAAATATGATAACATCAGACCCTAAGAATCATTTATGTCCATTGAAACATGGTCTACCAGCTATTACTAACCCCTGAAAAGAGGCAAAGCTAATTATGTTCATCTTCAAAAAAACAATATAGCCAGAAGTCAATGTTTTCCATAACAGCTTACAGTAACACAAAACTGAATTTGTATCCCACACCAAGCTCCATTGAGTCACTACTGAAAAACATCTAAAATTTTATTATCATATAAAAGAAGTAAAACAAAAAAATCATCAAAAACTCGGTGCTATCCAGAGATTAAAACCTTACCTGACTGACCACACAAGGAAAAACTTGGCCTTAACTTTCCTTGTCCTTATTCATACCAACCTGCAAGCCACCCAAACTAATCTATATGAATGCTACAACAAAGCTGCAAAGTTTGCAACCGATATGACCTAAGAATCCCATCACTGCTTTGCTGTTAAGCAGCTGGCTAGAGCTACCTCACTCCCTTACCCAACTGACTCTCACCCACAGTGTTATACACTAACCCGAACAATGCCCCAGCCTAACATCCTGCAGCAATATTCCTCATCCAGGATACTTCCGTCGATTCACAAGCTGCTTCTCGCCATTACTAAATCCCAACAATTCTGCTGGCGACTGCTTGTACTCCTCTGTGGCCCAAATCTAGAATTATATCCCTCCTCCTCTAAAGCAAATACCCACAGCCAAAGCCTTTAAGTTACAACTCAAATGCCATCTGATGAACATTCAGCTTTGATCATGTTCAGCACTTGGCTAATCTAACTCTACACCCGTTGCTCTCTGACCTTCTTAATTTTCATTATTCTACCCCAATCCATTATTGTCTTTTTTCTTCTCAAAAATCTTTAGCATCGTCCTAAAAATAAAGTGTCATTTTGAACTTTGTCAGCCTGAATTTGTTAATATTTTGTGTGATTTTTAACAAAAGTGTGACAATGTTATTTTCCAAATTACTTGTTTGTATTTATCTTCTTTGGCACTGTTCTTCCTAGGACTTCACTGAAAATAGATTTTTTTGGTCCAGCTGGACCATTCCAGTAAACAAATGCAATCAATCAATCAATATAAAATCTTTCAAGGGAAAAAAAAACTTCTAAAGCACTTAAAAATGCTTCTAAACTCAACTGTTTATGACAGAAGTTAACTGACCCCACGACATAGTGAGCTCAACTATTCTACTTCCTGTATAGCAACTCAGGTTTTACCTTAATCATGTCATATAATTCAAAACGGTAATCATTCCTTTGCAACATACTAACCAAGTGTAGCTAGTGCTTTGCTTCTAACTAGGATATTGAAATCATACTGACATATGCATGTTTATTCTACTTTCTTGTATTCTACCTCTATTTACCAAACTAATGCTGCTTTTTGACATGCTTTCAGTTATATAATGAAGCTCTATAATTATACTTTCAGTTTTCATTTTGTAAATCTGTAACTGCTGAACCAGACGACCATTCCCCAGTCATGACTGAAAAGAGGCTCTGTACCAGCCCACCTCCCTGGTTACCAAATATATGAATAAATAAATAGTTTCTTCCTGGCTCTCACATGATGTAACTGACCACTCTTCGTCCATGGCCTTGCTTATACTCAGGTTGTTACTAATTCAGTAATAAGATTCAGTATTGCACCCCAGTCTCAGAAACACTAAATACGTAAGCCTGGGGGCTGGAATCTTAATTCCAAATAGTGATTCCTTTCCTACACAATACAAATCCTAAAGAAGCTAGAAAAAAAATAAACATTGCTTTCTCTTAGACTGCCACAAAGGACCTGTACCTACAAAAGTGTCTTCTTCCAAGGGTTTTATATTAACAAAACCATTTATTTGAATCAAAATTAGCATAATTTTTCATCAAATTACATGTGATTGTATTTTCTGGTTGATCCAGTCTTTCCATATATAGTGGTAAACCAATCTGTTAAAGCTTTTCTGAAGGGTGTCCTACATTTAAGTCTTCATAGAATCCATAACCCCTCCTAACTGGATTTTAAATTTCATGCTGAAAATGTTAAGTTAACTCCAGTTGAATGATGCAACACAGTGGACTTTAAGTCTGTTAAAAGAAAAAATCTAGTCCATAGGTTCATAGGAGATTACTAGGCTAATGGCTTAAGAGCCGTTACAACTCTAGTCAATATAACCCAATTGTACCCATTATACTATTAAGGGTAAGAGGATGGCATGGGTTTGTGCCTATGCCTTGAGTATCTTAAAGACTGCCCCTGTCCATAAGGGACATAGGCGTTACACCAGGTGTGAATTTGCAATTCTCCATCCATTAAGCCAAATTGCATTTGAAGAGGGCCAGGGAAGGGGCTCTGCTTAATGTGAAGCCTGTTCCAAGGAAGGGGCAATCACTAAAACACATATCTGTCTCTCCAGCATGTTTTGTTTGAGTTTCTGACTAAGTTTAGATCCATAGAGCAGGTGACCCTCATGTAGCATCTCCATCAGGGCTGGATTTGTGAGTGCCTTGTAGGTCAGGTTTAGGTCACCCCTTAATAGTCGGTAGGAGACAGAGAAAAGGGATAGGGCTTTCAGTTTGTCCACATAGAACACAGGTTCATAGGTAGGTACTAGGCTATTGGCCCTAGGGCCTATATAAGCCTAGCCAAAAAGGTACCCTGGCTTTCGCCATCCAAGAAAATGTGAAGTGATCCCCGGGGTGAATTTCCTATTTCCCATCCAATTATCAAGATTTTTCTTGAAGAGTGCTAATGAGGAGCTTTGTTTGCTATAGATAGTTTGTTCCAGAGTATGGGGAGTCTCTGGAACTGGAATCTATCCCTCCAGCATGTTCTGCTTATTGTGGTGACCAGGTTTAGGTCCCTAGAGCATGTATCTCAGAGGGATTGGGATTTATTTAAGTGGAGCATATTCAACAGCTCTGGGTTTAACATAGTTTTGTATGTTAGGCAGAGATCACCTCTGAGTAGTTGATAGTGATGAAGTAAAGCTGGAGTTTTTTGAGACGGGCATCTGATTGAGGCTGGTAATCATCTTTGTGAGGTATTTCTGCAGCCTTTCCAGTTGTTGTAGATGTCTTGTGAGGTACATACCAAAAGGGGTGTAGTACTCTATAATGGGTCTAATGAGTCATGAGTAGAGGGGAACAATGACCTCTTTTTTCCTGGATGAGAAACCTTTTGTGATGAGGTGCGCCACGTTGAAGGATTTCCTGACTACTGTGGTGATGTGATTATCAAAGGAGAGAGTACTGTCCACCTGTGTCCCAAGGTCTCTTACCACACTTTAGGCGTTAAGTAGACTACTGCCTATGTGGTAGTTCATGGGTATAGAGGTTTTACCAAAGGGGGTGACAATGCACTTTTTGGCACTGAGCTTGAGGCCATGACTTTGACACCAGGCATCTGTCTCAGTGAAGCCCTTTTGTAGGATGTCCCCATTGTTAGGAGTTTTGATTTCGATTATGGCTCCTAGTTTGCAGTCATCTGTGAACTTTGTTAGCCAAAGGCCTTCTGTGTTAGCCTGTACTTCAGAGAAGTAGATACCAAACAGGAGAGGACCCAGGACTGAACCCTGTGGTACTCCACTTGTAACTGGTCTGAAGTCAGATTTGGAGTCTGCTACTTTCACAGTGTGGGTTCTGTCAGTGAGCCAGTTGGCAACCCAACATGTTATTTATACCCTATATTTAATTTGTGAGCAACTCCTGTAGTTAATCCAGCTGCAGTAAGTACCTAGTCAAGTACATGGCTGGCAAATGCCGTATCATATTCAATTATTGGTCTAATGAGGGCTGAGTACAGCAGGACTATAATTTTCTTGGATCTGGATGCCATACCTTTATTTATTAGTTGTACCACATAAAGGGACTTCCTCACCATTCTGGACACATCATGGTCAAAATTCCAGCTACTATCTGACTGTGTATCTCTCCCCTCTGAGTCTACTCTTAGGGTGTGCTATTGATGTGATTTGCAGGGGTATTTTACTTCCCAAAGAGTATGATGATGTATTTAGTTTTAGGCCATGTTTCTGGCAGCAATCATTTATCTGATCTGAACCCTCCTGAAGGATATCTACATTGTTGGGGGATTCAGTGATTGCCCCCAGCTTGCAGTCATCAGTAAACTCTGTCATCCAGAGGCCTTCTACATTAACCTTGACTTCAGAGATGTATATTCACAAAAGGAGTGGTCCCAGCACTGAGCTCTGTAGCACACGACTAGTAACTGGCCTCTTGCTGGATCTGGATTCACCCACTTTAGCAAAATGTGTCCTGTCCATAAGCCAGCTGGCTATCTGTCTGGCGATGTAGGGGTTTTTGCCTAAATTTGTGAGTTTATTTGTAATACTCGAGTGGAGGGGGGATTGTGTCAGATGCCTTGGCTATGTTGAGATAGGCAGTATATACTATTTTACTCTCATCCATGGCCTCAGTGACTTTCTCAAAGAAATCCCCCAGATTCAGTAGACATGATCTGATATTCTTTCCATGGCTTTACATATAAGACTAGTCAAACTTATGGGCCTGTAATTTCCATAGTCAGTAGATGGTCCACTTTTATGTATTGTCCTGCATTCTATTGGGACAAAGCCAATCCAGAGGCGGTGGTGAAATGAAGATCCTAATGAGCCTGATAACTCCTAATTTAAGCTGTTTAAGAGGCAACCTGGTGTATCATTAACCTCCACTGAACCCATGTTTTTAACTTTAGAGAGCATATTGGTAACCTGTTCTTTGGTGAAAATTGGTGGTGGAGTGGTGGAGAGCATTTCTTGGGGAAGAACTGTGGGTGATGGGGAGGTGAAATTTGAGCTGAATTTGTCAACCAACATATTAGCTATATCTTCTGGCTGAGTATATGTGATGCCATCTGTAAGTAATTCCACATATTGTTAGATGTTGACCTTAAGATTGTGGACATAACTGAAAAATGCCTTACGGCGATCCTTAGTTTTGGAAGCTGTTTCTACCTCAAAGTCTGCTTTCAGAGAATTAACTATTTCCTTGATTTGCTTGTTTAGACTAATGAGAGACAT
The DNA here is from genome assembly GCF_019279795.1 of Protopterus annectens. Taxonomy (NCBI): domain Eukaryota; kingdom Metazoa; phylum Chordata; order Ceratodontiformes; family Protopteridae; genus Protopterus; species Protopterus annectens. The sequence continues at coordinate 142,476,171 of NC_056742.1, read as the reverse complement.
TTTGCTCTGCTGTGCACATTCTGTCTTACTCCTCGACAGATTTTCTTTCTTTGTTGTACAACCTATTAATACCAGGGTTGCTTTTTTTTTGCAGTTTGACCTTGGTCTGCTACTGCCATTTCTAGGCAGTTGCCTATATGATGCCAATTAATGGAGTTAAAATCACCTGTGAGTATTGTATTGGGCTGGATGGCAATTCTAGTAACTTCAGGCATGATGTTTGGGTTTCCTGCTTCATGTTGGAAGACCTGGTTCTAGTACGAATATAGTAATGGATTTTTCCTGTGGTTAGTTGGACATGGAGTAGCCCAAGCATGTCAAAGTGTTGACCAGCCTTGAGGTGTGCTTATAATTTATGTAGATTGAGGCACCTCCTCCTTTTGTTCTTTCATGTTCAGCACGTGGTTGAAAAGTATGAAAGGCATTATTGCTTTCTGTGGCTTTGAACCATGTGTCAGTGATTGCACAGATGTCAGCATTCATTGAGGTGAGGAGAGCTGCTAAAGAGTGCGATATCTTGTTGAGACTCCTAGCATTAAGTGGTAATACCTTTAACTTGTCCTGAGTAGCTTTTGTTATGTTGGAAGGTTTGTCTGCTTGGCACTGCCTAAAAAAGGCACTGTAAAAGTGGATAATGTTTTGGCCAATATCCAAAAACCTAGACGTCACAAGTGAAGACCATCCATAGTAATGTAGCATGGCCTATCAACCATGCCCTTCTAGGCTGGCAAGTACTGGACCCCTTTGGAATGACACCAGTAGCTAAGCCAGTTGTTAAAGTCAATAATTTCCTACTGGTATTGTGGCATCATCCTTGGAGACAGTAGAATGCTGCTCAGTGCTAGGTTCATACCAAACTGTGGCACATATTCTGAGAGCTCAGTCATATCTGTCTTCATATAGTCCAAGGAGGTACATCTCAGGTCATACACCCACATGGACTATGACTGAGTCATACTAGTACTTAAAAGTAAGTGACCTGAGTGCTTGCATGATCTGGTGGATCCTGGCCCTTGACAGGCAACTAATTGTAGCCTTCTCCTTATCCAGCTTTGTAAGAGGGGTATCAGTGTGTCTCACAATGGAGTCTCCTATGACCAGAATATTGGGTTGTGGAGTGTTTCACCTTACGGGCTTGGTAGTTGAGACACACTGAGATGTGATTTTATGCAATGTGATTGGAATTGTCTTGTTTGTGTGCAAGCAAAGTTTCTGAGTACTGGACCTGAAAGGCCTTTGAGGTTTGGGTAAGTTACATGTGAGCACCTCCACATATGTGGGTCTATGTGTCTGGTCCTTTGTGGGTATGGTGAGTGATGTGTGTGAGTCAATGACAACCTATTTCTTGTTTTTTTTTTTTTTTGTTTGTGAGAATCCGGCCTGCAGTGTCAGTTTGTAACTACATTTCTCACATACTGTATTTGTCTATTTAAGAATTAAGTGGTTGTCATTGTACATAAGGCAACAACTGCTACATTGCCTCAGGATGCCCATGTCCACCATGCTGGATGCAGAAATAGCTGTAATGTTCCCACCCATGTTTGCAGGTCCTAATGTATACTTGCAAAAGATAAGAGTGGAGGGTGTTTGTAACTGGACGAGGGAAGGGTGCTTACTTGGTGTAATCTGAAGCTAACCTAACCAGCAATGCTGCCAAGCACCCAAATCAGATGCTCTTTGAGTAGTGATAGTCCTGGGTGCTATAATAGGTTAAGGTAAACCTAAGTAGTCCTCACTAAATGCATAAATGTTGCACACTGTGCAAACTGGTTGCCCCATGAGTAACTTGGGACTGAGGTAAAGTTCTGAGGTGTTTTTTTTTAATATGGAAATTTCAAATTCTGGTGATTGTATATATAGGCATCAGTAACCACTGCTGCATGAAGAGCAGCTTCTCTCAAATGTGAAGCTTATAGCGTACAATGAGCTTTCCACCAGCAATTCCCAACTCAGATAAGTGAAATTAGCTCTCTCTCTCCTTCTTCAAGAGTGCATACAAGAGTGCATAGTTTGATCCTCTTAATGTAAAATGACTGATTTGGATCCTGAATGTTAAGGAACCACAAACAGATGCCTAATACTAGCTAAGAAACACTAGATAGTCAAAGCTGGATCCAGTACTAGGTGACATAGGGAATTGCCTAGGGCCTGCAGGTTTGGGGGGGGCATCACAAACTTACATTTCTTCTTTAAGAACATACTCTGCATGCATTACATTTGTTCTTTAAGGATGTATGCAGAGTGCATCCTTAGCAGTATCTGTACATACGTCTTTAGGATGACACACACACATTTAAACTGGAACAGAGCACATGATTTTTTAAGAAATAAGCACTGGACAAATGGGTAGGCTTTTGTTATCTTATGCTGTTAAACAGAGTAAGCAATTCTTTTAAGCAATAAGCTCCAGACAAACAGGTAGGAGATTTTTTATTCTGTTGAAAGTGTATGCCTGTGTGAAATACCATATTTAGTGGAGACATGTTAGTTAATTTAACCAGGCTCAAAGCCTATATACCTTAGTTAAAGATTACAGGAGTCAAATCCTCTGCACCAACTATGCGTTTCATTGCATTATCAAGGAACTTTGAGTTTCATTGCATTTGCAAGGAATTGTGAAAGTCAGAATATATGCTAAGAATTGTGAGCATCAGTACATTTTTAAGGAATTGCGGGCTTCAAGGGGAGATGAGTTTACTGCTGCTCATGCTAAGTCTGTTTTCAATATACAGCGTTTTTGTGTAGCAAATGGTTATTACTGTTTGTGCTAAAAAATTAGAAAGCATTGTTAATAGCACAACAGGTAACATACTTCATTTGATGCAGAAGGCTGTGGGTTCGATTCCCACGTTATGTAGATGGATTGCTGATTCTGTTTTGTACTTTAAGGGGGGGGGGGTGGTTGCTGCAGTCCTGGGTGTGTCCTCCTTTGGATGAGATGCCTTCCATGTATGAACGTGTTGTCTGTTTGCCATCCATCCCCTATTGTAATATTAACAGCTTACCAATTTTTATCGTTTTACATAGATAATTTATTCTATAAGGGCAACACGCACTAAATTTGTAGATGAAACACTGAAATATAAAGTTGCTTCCTAGTAGCAACCACATCATAAGTTACAGATCTCTTTAATGTGGAATTAGTGAGGTGACTTTTACTTCTGCAGAGATTGTACATATTGACTGATATTGTTGGATTGTAATGACAGAGGATTGAGTACCTTTCATTGTTGAAATGTTCTGAAATGGGTAGTTTTGCCATTATTGGCTTATACATTTTGTTTCATTGCTTACTGGAAAATGTTCAAAAACTACACATTTAAAAAATACACTCTCTAACAAGTGGTGCTGTATTTTACAAGGAATATAATTTAATAGAGTCAGGAAGGTGAATCAAAGGATATGCATGTATGCATGGTCCTAGTTTAAAAACAGCCCAAAGGTAAAATTACTCCACCACTGGCCATATGCATTTTCTTTGAATGTGGGTTTCACTTCTGTTTTAAAAATTGTCAGTTTCAAGGGCAGAGAAGTTTACTGTTAATGCTAAGTCTGTTTTCATTAAGAGACTGTATTGTTGTTGTTTAGCAAATGTTTGTCAGAGTCTGTGCTATAAAATTTAAATAAAAGTTTTAAATTAAATCCAAATATCTGTCATCATTGTAGAAGTAAAGAAGAAAACAATGTGCACACTGACAGATTTTAACGGTGTAAGGAACAACCAAGTAATGGGACACTGGAATGGCTAGGGGTGGGCACAATCCATTACCCTGCTTAGGACTCCATTTGACAATGATCTGGCTGTGGATATAGTGTATTCCAGTGCAGAACAGCAGCCATTACAGCAGTTTGAAAATGAAACTAGATAAGTGCAGTTAAATAAATAAATATCACAGTAAACCTTCACAGTATAATGAAAACAAGCAATGTTTCTAGATGTTTGCTTCTATACAGGGCACTGGCAAGCGAGCAGCTTCATGCACATATGCAGAATTAATACCAGCACTGGAAGTACAGAAGGCTGACTACTGAGCTCTCTGGCCAATAAAACGACTACTCTTAGAGCTTTTTAGTGCTTCCCAACTCAGACCAGGTAAATACCTACTGCCACTAGATGAATAATCCGATTCCTCCTAATGTAAAAGCAGAGTAAAAGTGTGTCTGGAGTGAAATGCTACCACAAACAAGCTTAAACTTAAGGAAAGGCAATAAGAGCAGTGTACTTTAACCATCTTATAAAAGTGTGATTATTTAATAAAAGGGTTTTGCTTTGTTAAAATGGGCGAAGAATCACTTAATTGTACACAATTTATAAGGCACTAAAAACAAGGTAATCTAATTAATAAACCCTCTGGCCAATAAAACAACTTTATGCAAGAATCTGTAGTGTTTTCCCAACCTGTACAGACCAGGATACCACCCATTGCCACTAGATGGAAAATCCTCTGTCCTGTTGATGGAAAACACAGTAAATAGCTTGCTAGAGTGTAAAACTACACTACTTTATCAAATAGCATGCCAGATTGAATTCAGAGCAAGATAATTAGTAAAACAGAAAATGAAAGGCAACATCTACTTTTTTTCGAAAGAAAGGCAATTAAAATAATTCAAGATATCAACAACAGTGTAGAATGGGCAGAGCTCATCAAGCCCAACTTACAGTAAGGGTGGGCAACTTAAAAGTCACCAAGTTTAAAAAGCATATAAAGGAATGGGAGGTTAGGTGGGAAATGTAACCAGCAGGGAGTCACCAGCAGAACTTGTAGTTTTTGCACTCTGAGTCTTGTCAGAAAAGACAAGGCCACAGATATACTTTGTGTAGTTAAGTATCACTCAAGAAACAAATTATGCAATGAAAAAAAAAAGCATGTAAAATGTGCAGCCTGGGTAATTTAAGTGCCTATCTGCCCCACAGAACAAAAGCATCAAGGCAAGCAGGTTTCTCAAAACAGAAAACAAAATGGAACAAGTAAAACAGAAAGCAGCTCTAGTTGTTGCAACAAAAAAATGGGTTTCAGAATTAAAACCCAAACATACAAATCACCTTACTCAGTCTTTCGTAATAAATGGGTGTCTCTAAAGAGCATAATCCCTTAGTCCCCCTTTCATGATCAAGTTGTCTCTGCAGTTTCACTCAAGCAGCCACTTCATGTCCTATATCTCTGTCCAAACTACCAAAATGAAAGGGAGTGTCTGCATGTGCTAGACGTGCACTGACAGCTAAAATTCCACACCAGAAAAATCCATGTCTGCAGGAAAACAGACCAATCTTTTGTCTCTTTTATGAAAGGGAAAGAAAGCCTGCTTATAACAAAGCATCTAGAAAAAGTACTTTGCCCACATTATTACATCTGCTGTGATAAGGACAATAAACTGCTAAAAGGCTTTTTTGGCAAATATTCCATGACAGCTTACATTACAAATGTCAAAGCACAAGATATTCTAGAAGCTATGATAAGGAATGTCATCTGCACGTTCACAAGTCACTCCTAATTAAAACCACAGTCAATTCTTAGGAAAGGCTTTGGCATGAATGGGCTACAGTGGAACCTGTAAACTGTACATTTCTGCAGTGTTACAAAGTATTTTACCCACATGTAGTGATTTGCATTAATAGTGATCCTCCCTGAGGAAGAAAGTACAGTTGTGTAACCTGAGTTCCATAACATCAGGTCTTTGAGAAGATGTCATTGTAACAGTACAGTTTTCCTCCTTCCTTCCACAACTCCATTCTGAACTTGAATATAGTTACCTCTTTTTCTTTTTCTTTCGGCTGTTCCCATTAAGGGTTGCCACAGTGGGTCACCTGTTTCCATTTCTTCCTGTCCTCTACATTTTGCTCTGTCACACCAACCACCTGCATGTCCTCTCTCACCACATCCATAAACCTTATCTTAGGCCTTCCTCTTTTCCTCTTACCTGGCAGCTTCATCCTTAGCATCCTTTTCACAATATACCCAGCATCCCTCCTCAGTGCATGTCCAAACCAAAACAATCTCACCTCTCTGGCTTTGTCTCCAAACCATCCAACCTGGGCTGACCTCTAATATACTTATTTCTAATCCTGTCTACCCTCGTCACACCCAGTGCAAATCTTAACATCTTTAACTCTAACACATCCAACTCTGACTCCTGCCTTTTTGTCAGTGCCACTGTCTCCAACCCATATAACATAGCTGGTCTCACTAAACTCTTGTAAACCTTCCCTTTCACTCTTACTGGTACTTGTCTGTCACAAATCACTCCTGACACTCTTCTCCACCCACTCCACCCTACCTGTACTCTCTTCTTTACCTCTCTTCCACACTTGCCATTACCCTGAACTGTTGATCCCAAGTATTTAAACTCATCCACCTTTGCAAACTCTACTCCCTGCATCCTCACCATTCCTCTATCCTCCCTTTCATTCACACACATATATTCTGTCTTAGTCCTGCTGACCTTCATTCCTCTCCTCTCTAGAGCATATCTCCATCTCTCCAGGGTCTCCTCAACCTGGTCCCTACTTTCACTACATATCGCAATATCATCTGCAAACATCATAGTCCACGGGGACTCCTGTCTGATCTCATCTGTCAACCTGTCCATCACCACTGCAAATAAGAAAGGGCTCAGAGTTGATCCTTGATGTAACCCCACCTCCACCTTAAATGCATCTGTCACTCCCCCTGCAGATCTCACCGCTGTCACACTACCCTTGTACATATCCTGAACCACTTTTACATACTTCTCTGCCACTCCCGTCTTCCTCATACAATACCACAACTTCTCTCTAGGCACCCTGTCATATGCTTTCTCTAAGTCCACAAAGAGACAATGCAACTCCTTCTGACCTTATCTGTACTTCTCCATCAACACTCTTAGAGCAAACATTGCATCTGTAGTGCTCTTTCCTGGCATGAAACCATACCATACTGCTGATCACTAATCATCACCTCCCTTCTTAACCTAGCTTCTACTACTCTTTCCCATAATTTCATGCTGTGACTGATCAATTTTGTCCCTCTGTAGTTACTACAGCTCTGCACATCACCCTTATTCTTAAAAATCGGTACCAAACACGTTTTCTCCACTCCTCAGGCTTCCTCTTATTTTCCAAGATTTCATTAAACAATCTGGCTAAAAATTCCACTGCCATTTCTCCTAAACACCTCCAAGCTTCCACAGGTATGTCATCTGGACCAAGAGCCTTTCCAGTCTTCATCCTCTTCATAGCTGTCTGGACTTCCTCCTTGCTAATCTATTGCACTTCCTGATTCACTATCCCCACATCATCCAACCTTCTGTCTCTATCATTCTCTTCATTCATCAGCCCCTCAATGTACTCTTTCCATCTGTTCAACACACTCTCCTCACTTGTGAGTACATTTCCCTCACTATCCTTTATCACCCTTACCTGCTGCACATCTTTCCAGCTTGGTCACTCTGTCTAGCCAATCGGTACAGGTCCTTTTCTCCCTCCTTAGTGTCCAACCTTTTATACAACTCTTCATATGCCTTATCCTTATCCTTTGCCATCTCTCTCTTTGCCATGCACCACATCTCCTTATACTCCTGTCTACTTTCTTCATTTCTCTGACAATTCCACATTTTCTTCAACAACCTCTTTCTCTGTATACTCTCCTGTACATCCTCATTCCACCACCAGGTCTCCTTGTCCTCCCTCCTCTGTCCTGATGTCACACCAAGCACCTTTCTAGCAGTCTCCCTTACTAGCTCTGCTGTAGTTACCCAGCTGTTCGGTAACTCTTCACTGCCACTCAGTGCCTGTCTTAACACTTCTCTGAACTCCACCTCACAATCACCCTTTTTCAGTTTCCACCATTTGATCCTTGGTGCTGCCCTCACACTCCTCCTCCTCTTCTTGATCACCAACGTCATTCTACAGACCCCCATTCTATGCTGCCTAACTACACTTTCCCCATCTCTACTTTACAGTCTCCCATCTCCTTCAAACTGGCCCTTCTGCATAGGATGTAATCCACCTGTGTGCATTTCCCTCCACTCTTGTATGTCACCCTATGCCCCTCCGTCTTGTTAAAATATGTATTCACAACACCCATGTCCATCCTTTTTTCAAAATCCACTACCATCTGACCTTCTGCATTCCTTTCCTTAACACCATACTTACCCATCACTTCCCCATCCCCTCTGTTCCCTTCCCCAACATGCCCATTGAAATCTGCTCCAACCACCACTCTCAAACCCTTGGGTACAGTCATCCCCACTTCATCCAACTCACTCCAAAATGTTTCTTTTCCATCCATCGCACACCCAACTTGCAGAGCATATGCACTAATAACATTCATCATTACACCATCAATTTCCAGCTTCATAAACATCACTCTGTCTGACACTCTTTTCACCTCCAAAACACTCTTGGCATACTGTTACTTCAGGATAACCCCTACCTCATTTCTCCTCCCATCCACACCATGATGGAACAATTTGAACCCACCTTCAATATACCTGGCCTTACTTCCCTTCCACCTGGTCTCTTTCACACACAATATATCAACCTTCCTTCTGTCCATCATATCAGCTAGCTCTCTCCCTATACCAGTCATACTACCAACATTCAAAGTTCCTACCCTCACTACCACACTCCTAACCTTCCTCCTCTCTTCCTGCATTCGGGCATGCCTTCCACCTCTTCTTCTTCTTCTCCTCCTTCGGCCAACAGTAGCCCAATTTCTTCCAGCACCCTGTTGGCTAACAGTACTGGTGGCAGTCATTGTTAACCTGGGCCTCTGTACTGTTTTCCGCATATCTCATTTGGCAAATGTTTTATGCTGGATGCTCTTCCTGACGCTACCCTCCCCATTTATCTGGGCTTGGGACCGGCACAAAGAAATGCACTGGCATGTGCATCCCCAGTGGATGGGTTCTGTTTTTCATAACTACTATGTTTGGCAAAAGTGTTTCTTGGTATTTATAAGACATTTGTTCATTTCTGCTGATTGGCTTAGCACTGCAATTTTTTGTCTACAGCTTACTTTCCTGTAGGGCCTCTTAAGACAGTGTAGTTACATATTGGAGTTTTGTGTTGTTTGCATTAATACATTTGCAGGTATGAGACTAGTGTCTTTCCTAGCATAGAAAATATGACCAGCTGAAAAAATCCAGCCATAAATGGAAAACATTAAGTGAGTAAACCCAAATGCCATGATCTATTGTTACTGTCACAATAACCTTCCACAAATTGCTCCCATTGTGGTAAATCTCTATACAACTATGTTTTTATAGCTTACTCCTTCTGACTGACTATGATAAATCCCCCCTCTTTTGTAAATTTTAAAGAAGACAGGAATGAACTAACTCCCCGTTCAAAACAGACAATTCCCTTCAAATTAAAGCCACTCAGTTGTATTTACAATGAAAAAGAGAAAATTCTCATAAGAAAAAAAACAACAATAGCAGCAGTCATGGGCAATTATATTTGATGGACACAACAATGGTAGTAGCACTGATTGTTTTTATCATAGAACTACAAATGAATGAGTGGTTATTGTAACACATTGCACCTATTCATATTCCAAAACAGAAAAAAAAATAAAGCAATAATTAAAACAACAGAATGATCCGGAAGTTTCTTTACAGTTTCAGAATTATTTTTTTAGTAATCCCTGAAATGCAGCCTTACTAGATGGCTGTATCTGTTATTCTGCATAGTTTTCAGTGGTAGTTGAAGAGATGTATGTCATAGATTGCTCACTTCTGTCATGTAGAATAGTAGAGGAACTTCCTTGTCTGTCACTGCATATTTCCATGGAAAATGTGAAAAAAAGCTGGATCTGATTTAAATTAAGCATATTTTTGCACTATTTTTGTTGGTTAAGCGAGCCCTGCCTTCACCAAAAATTATTAATGATACTGTATAGCTTAGGATTAAAAAAAACTGTATTGCCCACCTGATCATGAAGGGATTCACATCCAGATCTAGTGAGGTCATTGTTCCCCTGTACTCTTCACTTATCAGACCAATGATTGAGTACAATGCCCCATTCGGGATGTACCTCACCCGACATCTGCAGCAATTGGAGAGACCCCAAAAGTTCCTCACCAAAAGGATAAAGGGACTCCAAAATCTGTCATATGCTGCCAGATTGAAGAAACTCCAGCTCTATTCAGTCGCATACCGTCTGCTCAGAGGTGACATGTGCCTGACATACAAGGCCATGTCCAACCCGGAATTAATGGACATGCTCCACCTCAAAAAATCCAAATCCACCAAAACCACTAGAGCAAGCGACTTAAACCTTAGCACGGATATAAATAGGACGTGCTGGAGGGATAGATTTATCACTCAGAGACTCCCTATGCTGTGGAATAAAATCCCGGTCCATGTGAGGCAGAGCACCTCGCTGGCTCTGTTCAAGAGAAATCATGACCTGTGGATGGGAAATCGTAGGTTTACCCCGGGAATCATCTCTGTGTCACTGCTGGACAGAGGCACAACAAACTAATGGACACAGTATTTTTTCATATAAGGGGTGGCGTAAGCCACAAAACTTTGGGCTAGGCTTATAAATGCCTTAGGGCAGATAGCCTAGTATAAACCTATGAACCTATAAATGTGGTCCATATCATGGTTCCCTCACTGCATGTCATTAATTTAAACATTCACAGTAGTAATATATGTATCAGTAGGAATATAAGAGGCATCAGCTACCTCCCATAAAGCTATCAATATGTGATTGCTTATTATTGCACTCTGCTGCACAGAATTTACCAGAATTTATAGAAGGCAGCTACTGGCAGCCCTGAAGATTATATTACCAGTTCTGTCTTAGAAAAATTACTTTAAATTTATATTCTGTTATGCTACGCCTTACCTTACTCATACAAAAAATCTTCTGTTAAAGTACACAGTTTCTGTCTGAGTAACTGCCATAAATTTGTTATAATTTTGGTTGCTATATAATAATATATATTTAGTCAGTCTGTCTATATCTACTCTGAGTCAGAATACAACATTCACAGCTGTTCAATTCCACAAAATTTGAAAAGAAAAAAGAGCTGGTAGTTAAATGACTCACAGTTCACCTTATGGCAGTTTAAAAGAAAAACTTGTGGCTACAGATAGATTATCAGTAACTTAGATAATCTCAAACCTTCGTATTAACCACAGTGAAAAACACGTCTGTACCAGTTCTGAACTGTGTATTATTTAATTTAATAAAAATATTCAAATCATCTGAAGACAGTATGATAAACAGATTGAAAGAATGATTAGATTTGCAAAGATAAAATACAACTCATGTTTTCCATACATTTGCATTGGATATGCATGCACTTACTCAAGACTCCCCCCACCCTAGAACACAGATGGAACCAAAAGATAGAGAAAAGATGTGGTGGATGTGTAGATTATTTTTCTTGAGTTTTAGCATTCCATCCAGCTCTGCAGCTATAATAAAAATAATAACATTCAAGCACCTGAAAAGGCATCTCTACAAGTGTGCAATGACCATTTAATTAGGTCCTAACTGCCCAGTCACATCTGTTTAGATTTACACTTGTTCATAAGTTATACTGCTGAAATATAGAAACTGCAGAATTACTGATTGTGTGAGACAGTTTTGTTTTGCATTTGGGGAGTTTTTCTTTTCTCTGTTTCTGTGTCTGTGGAGTTAGTAAGTAATGGGGTGTACAGTAAACCCCCTACATGGGGTGTGTTTTGCAGGATTTTCCTGAGTTACAACCACACCTTCAGCTCCTCAAGAGCTAGTGATCAATAGAGGTATGCACTTCAAGCTCTTTTGTTTTTGCAATACTGTCTATGCTACCTAAAGGATAACTTTGTGAACCGCCTAACTGTCATTGTATGATTCTGTCTGAAAAAGAAGTGATTATGTCATTTTCAAGAATAACTTTTTGGAGTGGATTTCAGCAATGCAAACATATTGTTTGTTAGATGGGTTCCTACTAATGTCAAGCTGAAAATGCAACCCCAAAATGTCAAGAAATAATCAAGTGATGGGTATTTGTAGAAAATACCATAAAAAGAGGGGAAGGCACAGGTTTTATTTAAATCAGAGTAGAACAGACGTTTGTCTGAAAGTTAATTATTTAGTTTAATCTGCTACTTTTTACTTTTTTATGAATAGGAGGAGTGTAGTTATTTTATTCTACTACTTTTTACCTTTTTATGAATAGGAGGAGTGTAGTTGTTTTATTCTACTGCTGTCAACAACTAGAAATGCCTTGCTGTTTGGTAAAGAGAAACATTTTTCTCTTATTTTTCATTTCACTGATCATGATGCTAAAATTAACTGTTAATAGTAGCTTCCTCACTAAATGTTCTAGTACACTTTCTATATGTAATATATTTTTCTAAGTGAATCCTTAGCACAGTTGAGTATGCATAAATATACTAACTGAAAAGCTGATTATAACTCATATCTACATTATTTACAAAGTGTTATTTGACATTTTTCAATGTATTTGTTCATAACCTAGCATGGTAGCACAATGTAAGACTTCTGCTTCACAGTCTAGGGTCCAGGGTTCAGCCCTACACCCCTTGTCCTCTCTCCATACAGATTGCATGTTCTTCCCCTGTCTGTGTGGGTTTCCTCTAGGTACTTCTGTTTTACCCCAAATAAATGCTGCTTGACTGACTACACTAACTTTCATAAAAACACACACATAGACATAAAATTTATGTTTGCCATCTATACATACAGATATAGATGATTATATTTCCTTTGCTTTAATCACATTTCATCAAAAAGAAAAAATATCACAATTTATCAAAAATATAATTAATTGAAACTCAATTCACAGAAAATTTCATATGCATTAAATATACCTCAAAAGCTCTTTCTGTATGGGGCAAACCCCACTGCCCCCCCCCCCCATGGTGGGGGCTTGCTTAAATATACTAACTCCATTGGTCTACAATTGTGGAGAAATGAGAAAGCTCCTCGCACACTGAATCACTGCTGCTGCACAAATGGAAAGTTTTACCTAAGTACAAAATAACAGAAGATATTAGCAGGGTGAAAATACTGATCAACACTCATTTGCATTACCAAACCACAGCAACAATAATTTTCTATGGCTTTACACAGTTTTCTGTCAAATGTAACTCATTGGTTTGTGTTTTTGATGAAATATGTTTTCACTCATGTCAGTGTGTTTTTTGCTTTTCGATGAAACGCTGTGGATTAAATAACACATACGCATATATGATATGTATATATATTTGCTTCTGTGAGTGTGTGTACTACTTGCATTGCTGTCTGCAGTTAAATTCAGACTATGACTGGATGGAGATGTGGACATTATTAACTTATCAGCATAATTCGTTTGACTTCATAATTTTATTACTAAATCATTTATTTTGCCATGTAGTCAGCAAAGTTGAGGAGCATGCTTAGATTTTTTTAATGTATGTAGATTTAGAGCATTCCAAGCAACCAGTTTTCTCAGTGGATTTATGGCAAACATATCTGTGGAGATGATACTGTTTAGTATTGTTGCAGTGTTCATCTGATATCATAAAACTGTTCTCTGTATTCAGCAGTATTTACCTGCATTAATAGTCCAATTTCTATGCATTACCATGGGCAATCTTCTTTCTTAATTTAATCATTGTGTTTTTCACAGCTGTAGCATCTACCACTTGATGCGTTTTCCCTGATCTGACAACTCTCAACTCTAAGTTGAGGATCAAAAAATGTATATAAATAAATAAATGTCATCACTGACTGCAATTAAAGTATTGGCATTCATTTTTGAATACTGGTAATGCAATACATCCCTCTCCGCAGCTGCTCATTTTGCCCCCAACACCTTTTGCAAGGCTGGCTGCCCCTTTCTCCCCACTCTAGCTATGCTTTTAGCATTTCTATCACATGTATATCGTCACAGCGGCACATTTTCGGTACTAACTATGAGAGTGAGATTTTTGTATATACAAACAAGAGAAATTCCCTGAGAAACAGCAGTCTTTGACTTGGTATGCATTCAGACATAACTGCATATTTGTGTTTACATTTCAGACTGTCAAACACATCTGTCCAGAACAGCTGTTTTGCTCCATGTTTTATTAAGTTCCTGCTTGTGTTAGTCTGGATGTGTACAAATGAAGTTACGTTTTTCATTTCCTTTATTGTAAATTGTTTCCGGCTGAAGACTGACCCAAGTTGTTCAGTCCACTTACCTGAAAGAAAAAGAAAAATAATGTAAAAAATAGGAGCTGTTTTTTAAACAAGAAATATATTTATTAAGTTATCACTTATAACATAGGCAGTCATACATTTATATAAATATAAATAAATGAAAAAAAAACATGTTGACATATTTTCAGCTGCAAACATTATACATCACATATAATCTACACTACAGTCATTGTCATATGAACATTATATAACTCATTCAATTTATGCCTTCTCTTAAACATCACTCCTCTAAAATATTATTCTGCACATACTGTTCCCTTAGTTCCCATTTATTCTATGTAATTTGCTCCTACACTTTTCTAAAG